>NC_036867.1:12933091-13092714 GCF_002910315.2 Salvelinus sp. IW2-2015
TAGTATTGCGTTTGAGGATTTGGACATGTGTGTGCCACGTAGCTAATGTTAGCTGCTAGTTCCGAAGTTGAAGTGGACGTTTTACAACAAAGCAACGATTATTTTGGACAAAAGGACACCTTGCCCAAGATTCTGATGGAAGCTCGTCCAAAAGTAAGAGCTATTTATGATTTTATTCCGTATTTATGTGGAAAAATGTAAACGCATTTTTCGGCCATTATTGCGGCACTAGTCTGGCTGTAACGCACACTGTATGTCTAGTAACGTTAATTTAAAAAATCTAAATCAGCGGTTGCATTAATAACCAATGCATCTTTCATTAGCTGTCCAACCTGTATTTTTTTAGTCAATCTAATCGATAAATAATCGTAAACTTAGGTGCCCTTCCAAGATGGCGCCGGCCAGAATGCATGCCATGTTTTGACTGATTACATAGATGCACATTTTCGAACAAACTCTATATGCATTGTGTAATATGATGTTACAGGACTGTCATCTGAAGAATTCTGAGAAGGTTAGTGAAAAAATTTATATATTTTGGTGGTGATAACGTTATCGCGCTTTTTGCCTTGAATCAATGCTGTGGTGATGTTAGCTCATGTGGTATGCTAATATAACGATATATTGTGTTTTCGCTGTAAAACACTTAGAAAATCTGAAATATTGTCTGGATTCACAAGATGTTGGGCTTTCATTTGCTGTACGCTGTGTATTTTTCAGAAATGTTTTAAGATGAGTAATTAGGTAATACACGTTGCTCTCTGTAGTTATTCTAGTCGCTTTGGGTGAGTTTTGTGATTGTGGCTGCAATGGTAAACTGTGATTTATACCTGAAAAATGCACATTTTTCTAAAAAAACATATGCTATACCATAAATATGTTATCAGACTGTCATCTTATGAAGTTGTTTCTTGGTTAGTGGCTATATATATCTTTATTTAGTCGAATTAGTGATAGCTACTGATGGAGTAAAAAAGTGGTGGAGTAAAAAAAGTGGTGTCTTTTGCTAACGTGGTTAGCTAATAGATTTACATATTGTGTCTTCCCTGTAAAACATTTAAAAAATCAGAAATGATGGCTGGATTCACAAGATCTGTATCTTTCATCTGGTGTCTTGGACTTGTGATTTAATGATATTTAGATGCTTGTATTTACTTGTGACGCTATGCTAGTCAGCTTTTTTACTGTGGGCGGTGCTCCCGGATCCGGGTTTGGTAGCAGTGAAAGGTGTTAACCAGAGTGACTTACAGGAGGAGAAATTAGGGTTAAATTCCTTGCTCAAGGTAATATCGACATATTTTTCACCTAGTCGGCGCAGGGATTCCAACCAACGACCTTTCGGTTACTGGCCCAATGCTCTTAACTGCTAGACTACCTGAATAGTCTGTAATATGTTAGTAATTAAGGTCTTTAATTAACACCCAATCCTCCTCTTTTCTTTGTCTGTGATAGAGACAATCAACCGTAATAACTACTGAGTGTGAGGAATTGCCAATAAAATATTGTTGATTACATTTGTTGATAACATTTGCCGATCTTTTTCCATTTACAAAATAACGACAGTGTATTTATGCCCTTTGAATTGTTTACCATATATTTGCTGTCTTTGAGTAGAAAACCTGTAATTCTGTGTAGTATTACTTATTATTATTAGTATTATTAGTATTACATTAGTATTATATATGTATTGTCCATCCAGGAGGTCCGTTTGACTTGACATCTAGAAGAATGCTTTCAGCCAACGCAAACCATCGCCGACCATATCATTAAGGAGATAGACATCTTCCCAGCGAAAAAGGGATGACGCTCCAAAGGAGAAGAAATCACAATGTTTCTGCTGTTACAGTTTTATCTTGATATTTTTCAGATATTTGCTTATGCCGGTAAATGTCCACATTCCAATGGCAGTATCACTTCAGACCTATCCTGATCCCAGATCTGTTTGTGCTCTTGACAAACCCATTGCTCATTGGTGTGACAATGTGACAAGGAGTTGGCATGACAGCACAAACAGACTGGCACTCAGGCTACTTCATACGCATTGTGAACCAACAGTCTTGTGCTGATGTCAGAGTTTACAATGCCATGCAGCCTCATGTCTTCATTCCACAAGGGGCATTATATCAAAACTTGAATTATGTGTTTCCATACTAAATGTTCATGGTTTTCCCATGTGTATTAATGTGTAGGCCTACTGGTAATTCTCACAAAAAGACCTGAATGAAGATAGCATATCAGTGACCATAGGAACACCGTTCCTTTTTTCCCGCAAGATAAAAAAAAATAGATTACATTATAACTTACTTAACTTTGCGGAAGGCCTATTCATCATCATTTAAATTGTCAAATGTATCTCACTTTATCCGCCACCAATTTATATCAACTACCTAGAAGTTTATAATTGGGTTGTTACTTTATCTTTCCAATTGTTAAATTGGCCAAGTTCAGGGAAATGTATTTCATTAAAAGTTGAGAAAGTGATATAGACTCAGGTGTGTTTTGGAGACAGTCATACACGGTTAAATATTGATGAGTGCTGCTATCCTCAGGAAATGACTGGAACAAAGTTAGTGTAATGCTCAAGCTGTTGGCCAAGGAGGTTGATTATTTCTTGGAACAGCAGACAGATATAGTATAACAACCTAGATGGAATCTTTTGAGATAGGGGCTGAATTTATTGAAGACTCCCCAAAAGCAGATTAAATAAACAGTAACCTACAGTACTTCTCAGGGTTATTGTTGAAATTATATTTTTTACCTATAAGTACCATCAATGTTCACGAGAAAGTAGACATTTTTCTATCAACAAGTCATCTGACCTTCATCCATCCCAGGCCATGTTAAGATAAGTATTTCTACTTTGAACAAGAGGGACATCTTTTAATCTCATTTAATAGTTACTGTAATTTATCATTTAAACAGTGCATCTGTTTGCTCAATGTTTTCTATCTTACTTAAATGTTATCATCTGATGTCAGTGAAATCCTCATGAGTGTAATACCCTGACTACACCGCTCGCCTTGCAAAATAAATGTAGGAATCTATGTTATTCAATTATTGCACCCACACTGTGTAACGACTGTTGGTGGAAGAAGGTGAGGACCAAGGTGCAGCGTGGTACGTGTCCATGATTTTTATTATCACCAAACACTAGAACAAAAATTATCAAAACGGCACAAACGAAACAGTTCTATCTGGTGTAGACACACAAAACAGAAAACAACTACCCACACAAACACAGGTGGGAACAGGCTACCTGAGTATGGTTCTCAATCAGAGACAACGATAGACAGCTGCCTCTGATTGGGAACCATACCAGGCCAAACACATAGAAATACAAACATGACAGACATAGAACACCTGACATAGAATGCCCACCCAAACTCACGCCCTGACCAACAAAAATAGAGACATAAAAAGGATCTCTATGGTCAGGGCGTGACAGTACCCCCCCCCCCCCCCCCCAAAGGTGCGGACTCCGGCCGCAAAACGAGCCTATAGGGGAGGGTCTGGGTGGACATTTCACCGTGGTGGCGGCTCTGGTGGGGGACGTGGACCCCGCTCCTCCTTAGTCTTGGCCCACTTAGGTGGCGCTCTGGAGCGGGGACCCTACCCTTCCTCTCCGTACAGGAGAGTGACTCTGGCTGCTCCGGACAGGAGGGAGACTCTGGCTGCTCCGGACAGGAGGGAGACTCTGGCTGCTCCGGACAGGAGGGAGACCTGGCTGCTCCGGACAGGAGGGAGACTCTGGCTGCTCCGGACAGGAGGGGACTCTGGCTGCTCCGGACAGACATTTTACATTTTACATTTTAGTCATTTAGCAGACGCTCTTATCCAGAGCGACTTACAGTAGAGTGCATACATTTTATAACATTTTTTTTTTTTTTCATACTGAGACAAGGAAATCCCCTACCGGCCAAACCCTCCCTAACCAGGACGACGCTATGCAATTGTGCGTCGCGCCACGGACCTCCCGGTTGCGGCCGGCTGCGACAGAGCCTGGGCGTGAACCCAGAGACTCTGGTGGCGCAGCTAGCACTGCGATGCAGTGCCTTAGACCACTGCGCCACCCGGGAGGCCCAGGACTGGAGGGAGACTCTGGCTGCTCCGGCAGGAGGGAGACTCTGGCAGCTCCGGACAGGAGGAAGAACGCTTGGAGGGAGGAGACGGAGAGACAGCCTGGTCCTTGGAGGAGGCACAGGATAGACCGGGCCGTGGAGGCGCACTGGAGGTCTCGAACTAAGGGCCTGCACAACCCGTCCTGGCTGGATGGTGATTTTAGCCCGGCACATGCGGGGCGCAGGCACAGGACGCACTGGGCTGTGCAGACACACGGGAGACACAGCGCGCAGAGCCGACGCAGGATATCCTGGCCCGAGGAGACGCACTGGCGGTCTGGAGAGCAGGGCTGGCACCATCCATCCTGGCTGGATCCTCACCCTAGCCCGGCAGATGCGGGGAGCTGGAATGTAGCGCACCGGGCTCAGAGCACGTATTGGAGAGCTGTAGCGCCGAGCTGGCACAGGACGTGCAGGGCTAGGGAGGCGCACAGGAGGCCTGGTGCGTGGGACTGGCACAGTCTTCACCAGACGGCTAGCACGCACCTCAGGACAAGTATGGAGAGCTGACTCAGGTGACATCAAATCGCGGACACGCTCTGCCGGGCGGATGTCGTGCCTCATGCACCAACACAGCAGCTCTCTCCCTGCTCTCTCGTCCAATCTCCCCATTAACTCGCGCCAACGAGCATCTGCGTTGCCAAGGGCTAAAATATAAGTAATTCCTATTTCTGACGCAGATCGTGCTGCAAGTCCTGCCTCCCATCTCCTCATTGGTTTATAGAAGCAGGTACCCACGTGCCAACTCCTCATTGGTTATACCCACGTGGGTGATTGTAAGACTAACTATTTTGCCGGTTGTCGTGGTAATACTATGAATGTGTAGATGCCAATCACCATATAAGTTCAAAGATGAAAAAGCCTGGAAGGAGGAAAGATGACTAAAAACGATTTGGTTGACTGTTTTATGTGTGAATTAATTGTCGGAGTAGAGGACCTTGTGCATTTCAGGTAAAATAACAAGTCAATGTTTATATCCCAGGACAAATTCGCTAGCAACAGCAAGCTAGCTAAATAGGACAAATTAGCTAGCAAGTGCAAGCTAACTAGCTAAATTGCCATACATGTTTAATGCTTATCGACCTGTCCCCAAATTAATGTAATTGGTTCAGAGTTTATTTTGATATTTTAACCTGCGTGTCGTGATCTCGTTTGGTGTAGGGGGACAAAATAAATGTATGCACGATAGCGCACGATGGCGCACGCGCGCAGCCGGTTTGGGTTCCATGTAAGTACCTTCATCAAGAAGAAAGCAATTATTTTCACAAAGTGTACTAAATGTTCAATACAACATCTATACGTGAGAGCATTTGGTCTGCAGAGAGATAATTGAGATTGATAACATTTGAAAATCTAAAGTCAGCATTGCAGTTGGAGCTCTGCTATTTTTGCCAGTGCTCTCATCCTGGCCACTAATATTAGTATTTTTAGTCTTTCAAGTCTCAGATATCTGCTTATTTGACTCGCACAGTGAGCTTCCAACCACTAGAGGACAGTAGTATATCAGCCATTTTGAATGGTACCAAAAAGCTGACGTTACATTAGTAATTGAGCTTGCAGTATTTTTTTAGGAATAATTAAATTATTATGAATTATCCTTGTGGAGTTATCATTAGTTTCAGTCATAATCATTAGGTATAAATGACATTGCATCTTCTGAAGTTCTTCAAAGCTGCTGAGTCGACTGTTTTTTTGCCCTGAGGATGAAACTGAGAGGACAAAGAGAGAGAGATAGAAAGAGAGGGGGAGGGAAGCTCTTATGAAATTAAACTATACTGAACAAAAATATAAATGCAATACGTAAGGTGTTGGTCCCATGTTTCATGAGCTGAATAAAATATCCCAGAAATGTTCCATATACAAAAAGCTTATTTCTCTCAAATTGTGTGCACAAATTTGTTTTACATCCCTGTAAGTGATTTTTTTTTCTTTGCCAAGATAATCCATCCACCTGACAGGTATGGCATATCAAGAAGATGATTAAACGGCATGCTCATTACACAGGTACACCTTGTGCTGTGGAAAATAAAAGGCCACTTTAAAATGTGCAGTTTTGTCACACAACACACAATGCCACAGATGTCTCAAGTTTTGAGGGATCATGTAATTGGCATGCTGACTGCAGAGCTGTTGCCAGAGAATGTAATGTTAATTTCTCTACCATAAGCCGACTCCAACATCGTTTTAGAGAATTTGGCAGTACGTCCAACTGGCCTCGCAACCGCAAGACCACCTGTAAGCACCCCAGCCCAGGACTTCCACATCTGGCTACTTCACCTGTGGACTCGTATGAGACCAGCCACCCGCGGACAGCTGATGAAACTGTAGGTTTGCACAACCAAATAATTTCTGCGCAAACTGTCAGAAACCGTCTCAGGGAAGCTCATCTGCATGCTCATCATCCTCACCAGGTTCTTGACCTGACTGCAGTTCGGCATCGGAACCGACTTCAGTGGGCAAATGGTCACCTTTGATGGCCACTGGCATGATGGAGAAGTGTGCTCTTCATGGATGAATCCCGGTTTCACCTGTATTGTGCAGATGGCAGACAACGTGTATGGCGTTGTGTGGGTGAGCGGTTTGCTGATGTCAGTGTTGTGAACAGAGTGCCCCACTATGGCAGTGGGGTTATGGTATGGGCAGGAAAAAGCTACGGACAATGAACACAATTGCATTTTATCAATGGCAATTTGAATATACAGAGATACCGTGACGAGATCCTGAGGCACATTGTCGTGCCATTCATCGGCCACCATCATCTCATGTTTCAGCATGATAAGGCACGGCCCCATATTGCAAGGATCTGTACACAATTCCTGGAAGATAAAAATGTCTCATGTCACCCATTGAGCACGTTTGGGATGCTCAGGATCGACGTGTACAACAGCTTTTTCCAGTTCCCACCAATATCCTGCAACTTCGCACAGCCATTGAAGAGGAGTCGGACAACATTCCATAGCAAAACAAATAATAAATAATGAAATATAGAAGGGCTCCCAAATTGATAGACATATGTTCACTTACTCATTACAATCCACAAAGCAGAGCAAACCTAATTGAAACATACAACGACAAAGCAGGCTGCCCTTGGCCATAAAACTCTGGCCAAATCTGCAACTGCACGTTTGTATTAAAAGATGCTTTGAATGAGGAGATTGATGGACATGTTAAGTAGTAGTTTAGAAGTCTAAATTAGCTAACTGCAGCATGCTCACTATTCCTTGCCCTTGATTTTAATCTATGAATGTTTTCACGTATGAGCCTATCTACCACTTGTTGATGTCTCTCTGTCGTGCAGAGGAAGTCTATGATGTCGCAACAGAGATGTTGCGTGTCTTTCAAATGACAACTCCGATTTCCTTGATCAGAGAAATTCCAACCCCAAAACTCAGCAGTGGTTTATCAAGAGAGTCAGATGACTGCTATAGTTAATCACTTCAAGATGTGAAGCAGGTGTTTTCTATTCAGTGTTTTATAATAAAATGGAAATGGTGTTTTAGTAAAGACAATATTTATTTAATTGAGGCAATCGTGTTGTGGTAAATGTGTTACGTTGGACACCTGTGTATTGGCGGAGTTGGTAATTGCTTGATGATAAAGCATAACATTTCCTCAGTGTCTCTAATCTACCCATTTAATGCAGATGTTGCACACACAAATACAACAGAAAAATGACTAACAGGTCAGAGCAGTTAAGGATCTTCTTACAATTAACTCCCAATCAAAGACGCCGTAAGAAGCAGCAAAAAACACCTGCCGAAAAAGAAGAGAAAAGAAAAGAAGAAACAACTATGGGAATAGAAGCAAAAACAGTCAGTCAGAAGATGAGGAGAAAGCTCCCAGCAAAGTCCAATGCAGGGAATGTGCTAAGAGCCCATCTTTCTGCTTCAGTGGACCCCAAAAACAAAGCAGGCAGGCCGTGGCAGACTTTTGGTCCTAGTGGGCATGCAGTAGAAAAACAGTGTTAACACCGACTCACAAATAATCAAGAGAGAGGAGAAAGGCAATTAACAATGTTATACTTCTTCTCATTATCCAAGATCAGCCCAACTGATTCTCAGTTGCGTACGATGTCCTTCAGATCACACAACTAAACATAAATCACAGTGCTACAGTAGACTATCTTCCCATTTTGGTGACTTACTGGAGCGAATGTAGGCTATGTACAGGACTTGAACCCCATGACCCTAATTTTTCCATTACCTTACTTTGTTAGTCACTTGCTTTGCCCAATCTGTTTTTTTTGGCAGGGTCATTGATATGCTAAGTATCTAACCACTGAGACCAAGCCAAATGAATTAGCTTGTCCTGGCTACCAGCCAGCCAGGCTTGGGGCTTACATAGTCCCTTTGTATTTGGTTCTACATTTTTGTTTGTTTGAAATCTGGTTGAAAAGTTGAAATGGGTATTGATTGGTCCCTATAGTGCTTTACGATAGGATGAGTTGATGTATAACTATCTTTGAGTGTAAGTAAATGATTCATCATGTCATCGTAATCAAGTCCAATTCAATTAATCATGTTCCTTCAGTGCATAGAGCATTGAGTCTTTAACCCTAAAGAGATACATATTGTTTTTCTAGATTGATGTGAGTTCAGTCATTGATATGACAAACCCCCACACATTCATACATACTAAAGTAGTACATAGGAGAAAAAAATGCAATAACTACCGCCTTGGTAGTAGTCCTTGTCGTTATGTGGATTGTCATGCCTATGTCTTTGGTCTCAGCGCAATTCCTTTGATGTGTTAATGCATGGTGTGTTTGCTTAAGTGGTCCATTTTGCCTCCATGTTGATGAATCATTCTCCTTTGTCTTGTCAATCCCCCATTATCGATTCCTTTAAACAAATGCTGTCTTTGCTTTTTAAACCTGAGATTTAATTACATCTATTGGAGCTGTTTTTTCAAAGTGAACACACTTTTGGCATGATTGAACTTTTGCTCCTCTTCTAATCGACCAACCAATTTCCCCCTTGTCACCACCTCACTAGACAAGAGACAGCATCAGAAGAGAAGTCCCAGCACCTCTGGAAGAGTACAGTATGACATCAGAAAGGGACACACCACTACAGTTAGCCACCATGCTACAGGAAGACAGGGGTACTGTTACCCTCTAATGCAACACACTATCTCCATTGAATGTCCACGTGTGATTCAAGTTGTTTGACATGTTAGGATGAGGAATCAATAGGATCCACTGGCACTAGCTAGTGTAGGCTTTAGCAATTAGCAGTTAGAGCTGTCACGTTTGTTTGGCTGGTGGTGGCAGACAGACCAAACAAAAATTAAGTCGGAAGTGAATGCTTCCTATATACGAAAGTCATTTAATTATTAATAACTGAGCAAAGAAAACTCACATCACTCTGATCCAGCTCCCATCGCAGCCCAATGTGCTGCACACTCCATTGCCAATTTTTTAATAGGATGGGATTGTGTTCATGAAACTAGAGTAGAGGTAAGACTACACAAGAGTTTAGAGTAGGGCTCTTTCCTCTTAATTAGAAAAAGTAAGGGGAGGAGGGGATATTCCCATTGAACAATGCTTGAGTTGATTCCCATTTTGTTCAAGCTGGGCTGAAGCCTGTTTGGGTACAACTTTTTAATGCGTGAGTTGTATTTGTCTCACAGATATTGTCCTACATCTGCTGTTCTACTCACAGATGAGCTTTTACCTTCTGCATTTTACTCCCTGTTGTGGTAAATGTGCTGAATTTTGCAATATATTTTTGTAAAATGAGTGCTATTTAAAAGAGAAAATATAGAATCATGCCAGAAGGTATTTCTTCCAAGCTTTGTCAGCGGTGAGTTAGACCTCTCCGGACAATAAGTAGTCACCCATAAAGCCCATGGGCAACCATGTCACCTTGTTTTACCCAGGAGTCTGTGAGAGCAGCCAGTACTCACCACCCTAAGCACACCACAGGGAGTCATTAAATATGGGGAGTGACCACAGCCCTCAAACAGGGCGTCCCCAGAGGCAAAGCAGCCCCTCATTTGCATTAGCTAGGTCTCTACACCAATGCATAATATTTGTATTTTCCGAGGCAGTGCGATGTACATTGTGTGTGCATCTCTGGCAAAGATATTTGTACACAGAACCTAAATTCATGTTGCTTTTGATTCACCACATTCACAAATTATATTGAAATTATATTCTGGCCATAAAAATTGTTGGTGTGTTTTGTTGATAATGCATCAGTAGATTACTTCACACAGAACAGAGGAATCAATATCCGTTAACCTACGATAGTATCCCATAGTTTTAATCAGAGATTATGCTCAACCATAAAGATGTTGGTATAAATAACGACATTTTATTACATGTTTATCTCATTTATAGCATGTGCTAAATGTAACAATAACTTGTTAGCGTGCTAGTTTGTTAGTGTGTTGTGCAATGAAGCAGATCTTTCATGGCCTCTGCCTCCTGCTTACCTCCCATAGATCTGGTAATGGATACAGCCTCTATGGGATTTAGGGATGGGCGGCTTGCTCACCTGTTAAATAGGGCTAGCTCGTAAGTCCATCCTCTAGCAAGGCTTGACGAAGCATGGCCATCCCACTGCCAGAAAACCAGCAACAGAGGGTTTGTTATTTGTCTCTCCTCTCTTGCTAGAAAGGTTTTTTGAACATTTGAAGCGTTCAAGGTAATTAGGCCTCTTTTTCAACCGCTTCCAAAATACTTTGGTCACGTTCAGTCAACAGATACAGTGCCAGCGAACAATTACTGTGCAATCGATGGGAAACATGTTTTAATGAATACGGTTTGTTTGAGCATAGCCGCGTCCACCAGTGCTCTGTTTTGAATCTCCACAAAGAGGGAACACAATGGAAATGAACCTTTGCATTTTCCATTGATATTACTCGGGCTGCTCCAAGGGAACAGGCACCGCAGAAGGCGACAGCCATAAAAGATGTTTCGTCTGCCAGTCTGTCACAAAAGCAGCATGTTACTGTGTGATTGACAGAGCGTTGCTAGCTCCAGGTCCTTGGAGACTTCACTGGGTGGTGGTGGTGTTACAGAGTCACATCTCTGGAAACCTCTCGTTTTCGGAGGCAGACAGAATGAGTAGAGCAACCGGCATGGTCTCTCAGAGCAGATCATACCAAGGTCTTGTTAGCCGGTTATGTGGGAAACGCTTTGCGGTTGATGTCGAACAGAAAGTCTGTCCAAGAGGAAACGTTCTGAAATGAAAATAAAAGTGTTGGAGTGATGTACTGTAACTGGCAATGAAGTCGCGCAGCATTGAGGCTTGAAGAGAAGGTCCTGCCAAAGGCCCACACCAGAGTCAAGAAGAGTAGCCGGGAGCTTTGCCAAAGCACTAAGAGGCCATTCTCATTGACAAACATAAGGAGAGGCAGCGCAACGAGATTTCAATTTACATACAGTAATATGTTCCTAAACTTTTCAATTGACATTACATTCTTGTCTTACCTTTCGTTTTGGCTGGCAATGTGACATTCTTGCTCTGCAGCACCACATTTACTGTAAATATCAGTATCATAGTAGCCAGTAGGCATTGACTAGCCATTACGCTTGCAAACTATTAAACAATGCGAGCAAGATATCCTCTAAAACATATTAGCTAGCTAGCTACACCTATTGAATAATGTACCCAAACCATATTACACACTTGAATAATGCAACAACTCACAAGCAAGTACAGTTTTAGCTTATTAAAGTTACCTTAGAACAAACCAGGCATTTTATCAATATCATGGAAGTCATTATGAGGTAAATGACAAATTGTGACTGAAAATGTTGATACCTTGGTGAGTTGATCAGCTTCTTGCTCCATGCTTCTTGCCTGGATGATGGCAGTTGAGCTTCCCTAAAGTTAAGGTGACAAGTTCAGAAAGCCCAGGACCGAGTTTGGGGAACTGTAGCCGAACCAATGGCCGTGCTGTGTAGGTTTACGGTGGCAGTTCAGGGGGAGAGTCAAAGGCTTCTTCAGTGAAGGGCTGTTAAGTTAAAACCAAGACTTGAATTGAGGGGGTATGAGAGGGTATGCCATAGGCCGACCTTTTATTAAAGAAAATGGCAAAAAGCACAGGCCCTTGTTAACTTAACATTTTAAAGAAAAGAAAATGGATTATATAAGGTGATCTATAACAGCACTTTGGTCCGCGGTGCTTAATGGTAGAAACAAGCTGTAAAATATGACGTGACTCCAATGCATATGGGGACATCATTGTCTATAGCCCGAGGAGACAAAAAATGGACTTTGCTTGGGAAGTAATCTAATTCTGTCACTGTCAATTGAATAAGCTATTCACTTTCTGTACAATAGAAGATGTTTAAACCCAGACAGCTTTTAGGGAAACTTGTGACCTTCTCTCATTGGGTTAAGAAGAAGAGTAGCCAGCAGTTAAAGCTTACATTTCTCTGCGTCTGTAGGGCTACTCTGACTAGGGTGGAAAGGTAGGCCTAACTTTTGAAAGTACCTTGCTCAGATTCCCAGATGTAATTATTTGCAAACAAGGACAGTTTCGTTGCAAACAAGACACACTCATTTGGCATTAGAGAAATATGATAAGATGAACACATAGATCTATCTCTCTCCATTCTTTGTTATCCTCACAAATAATCATGATAGGTATCAGTCTGGTGTTTTCTGTAATGACCTTAGTGATCACTGTTTTACAGCCTGTGTTCGTAATGGCTGCTCTGTGAAACGACCCGTCCTGATTTGTCATAGACGCTTGCTAAAAAAACTTTAATGAGCATGCCTTCCTTCATGAACTGGCCTCTGTAAAATGGTATAGAATCATCTTGAAAAATGCCCCTCTCCCCACAGGTGTGATTACTACCTCTGAGGGTTGATAGCTTGAGGTAGTCACCTCATACAAGTACTTGGGAGTATGGCTAGAGGATACACTGTCCGTCTCTCAGCACATATCAAAGCTGCAGGCTAAAGTTAAATCTAGACTTGGTTTCTTCTCATAATCGCTCCTCTTTCACCCCAGCTGCCAAACTAACCCTGATTCAGATCACCATCCTACCCATGCTAGATTACGGAGATGTCATTTATAGATTGACAGGTAAGGGTGCTCTCGAGGAGCTAGATGTTCTTTACCATTCAGCCATCAGATTTGCCACCGATGCTCCTTATAGGACACATCACTGCACTCTATACTCCTCTGTAAACTGGTCATCTCTGTATACCTGTCGCAAGACCCACTGGTTGATGCTTATTTATAAWACCCTCTTTGGCCTCACTCCCCTCTATCTGAGATATCTACTGCATCCCTCATCCTCCACATACAACACCCATTCTGACAGTAACATTCTGTTAAAGGTCCCCAAAGCACACACATCCCTGGGTCTCTCGTCTTTTCTATGACTGGAACGAGCTGCAACAAACACTCAAACTGGACAGTTTCATCTCAATCTCTTCATTCAAAGACTCAATCATGGACACTCTTACTGACAGTTGTTGCTGCTTTGCGTGATGTATTGTTGTCTCTACCTTCTTGCCCTTTGTGCTGTTGTCTGTGCCCATTAATGTTTGTACCATGTTTTGTGCTGCGACCATGTTTTGCTGCTGCCTTGTTGTGTTGCTACCATGTTGTTTTAATGTTGTGTTGCTATTGTACCATGCTGTGTTGTCATGTGTTGCTGCCTTGCTATGTTGTTGTCTTAGGTCTGTCTTTATATAGTGTTGTCTCTCTTGCCGTGATGTGTGTTTTGTCCTATATATTATTATTATTTTTTTATCCCAGCCCCCGCAGGAGGCCTTTTGCCTTTTGGTAGGCCGTCATTGTAAATAAGAATTTGTTCTTGTTAAATAACTTGCCTAGTTAAATAAAGGTTAAAAAAAACGTGTAATTCTTAGCCTGTAATTTTGGTAATTTGTGTGTCATAAAAAAATTATTGCAGAAAATCTTTCGGACCCGAAAATACGATGACAGATTCATGCAATGCTTTTACTATAAAGGAGATCTTTCCGCCCCTACTCTTGTCCACGGTGGTCTGAGAACCCACAACCTTCTGGCCCTCAGCCCTGTCAAAATTCCCGTGTAATGTTGCCATGTAATAATTACAAGATGAAGAACAGTTTCTAAAACTGCTTATCTAAGGCTCTGGTCTGTCCAAGAAGTGATGGTAAACGATAGACTTGTTCTCTGCTATCCACTGTGTTTTAATTATTATTTTGGGTATAGTATCACTTGTTTTGGAAGTGTTCAGGGAGGGTTTCTCCATATAATTATAAATAATGTTCACTCCCTAGTCTGAAATATACTAAAAATGTCTATACATTTCAGCTGTTTCAAAAACATTGCTCTGTTATTAGTATTTTTACTGTATGAATTTTGGGCTCAAGAAGTTTACTTTGGGTCCTGCTGCCGTTGCTTAGAAACAAATCAAGCCCTCTACATTTTAATGAGAAATGTTGTAATTCACACACTCTTCTGTTTATACACTCTCCCTCAAAGTTGCCATTCCAAGGATGCTAAATCAGGTGCAGTCATTGTTTGTTGTGATACTTGTTTGATTGGAGCCAAAATTCTATATATTCTACCCCACCCTTAACCAGACGATATTTGCTCATGCAGTTTGTGGGTGGATTAGAACTAAAAGGTCAGACTCACGAACTCTGTTGATTACAGTCCCCAGGGCAAAGCTTGTTATGTTCCATATTATATCACCACATAATTATATATGTAGAAATCACTACTTTGCATTGGTATACTAGACCTCCTTTAACAAACATTAGTAAAACTCCATAGCTTTCTTGAAAGCTTCAATCGCACCCCTGGGACTGTGGTTCTTCCAGTGATTAGGGTAGCTGAACTCTCAAGGAGTGTGCTCTTTCAATGTGGTCTCAGGGCAATTCGTATTATCCTGTACGTAAATCTGTGATATGCGATTTAGTATGATAAATTAGCCTGGATTGCTAGACGGTCGCGCATTACGCCCACCCATCCTCCCCGACCAACCTCCATACTTTCGTTTCTGTCTAAAGTAACTAGACCATTAGTAGGTATGACACATCTTGGAGGTGCTCATAAATACATAAAGTGTGTTTCGTATGACTCTGAGGCCAGGCTGGCTCTTTGAATTAAGTCTCCCTCCCCTTTCTGATCACAGCTAGCTGGGCTGATCTGGAGGCTAATTGGCCCCTGGGTCGGGCGAGTAGTGTTTACCAGTGTTCCTCTGAGAGCCAGATGAACCGGTGGGGGGAAAGGGAGGGTGCTCTGGAGGCTCCCCTTAAGATACAAGTCCCCTTTAGCTCCCCCAAATTCTCTTTAAAGCCCATGCCCTGCCTCTGCTCACAACCCAACCAGCCATGGAAGAAAACCTTGAACTTCACTTTGGGGCAGCAGGTAGCCTAGTGGTTAGAGAGTTGGGTTAGTAACCGTAAGGTTGCTGGATCGAATACCTGAGCTGCTAAGTAAAAAAATCTGTTGTTTTGCCCCTGAACAAGGCAGTTAAAACACTGTTCCCCGGTAGGCCGTCATTGTAAATAAGAATTTGTTCTTAACTGACTTGCCTAGTTAAATAAAAAATTCAATAAATAAAAATGTGAAGTGTCTGTCAAAACTAGTATTTGAAGATCAACCTTTTATATTTTCTACAGCAAAGCTATTTTATGTGTAAAGGGTACCTAAGACTTGTTTTAGTTTTTTTCGTAGACAGGTACATTCATGCTATAATTTAGACTGTATTGGGAAGACATATGGGCTCAACGTGATTTGGGATGTTGTGATATGCAAATCAGGGGTGGAGAAATGTTGCTCTTTCCACAAATGAATTGGGTCCACATCTGCTGTACATTAGCCAGACAGCATTCCTTGGAAACGGGACATTCATTTCAATTATGGAGAAGAGGATGAGTGTGAAGCTGTGGACATTTTAGCTTGTCTTGCATATTTTCAGAATTGGATAGGGAGGCAGGTGGGAGACACAGGAACACAGTAGCAACGTGCTCCAGGCGCATGGCATTCACACCCAATGAAAGACAAATCTATTAGAGGTAAATGCCATGAACGCCAACAGAATACTAAAATATTTCAGAAAGAAGGTTTCAGTGTGGAAGTCAATCTAGTCTGCACTGCTGGAGAAATAACACTGTCAAAGTGTAGGGGGAAAAAAACGAATTTTGTTTTGCATATGCATCCACATTGTCGAAGTAGTTCCGCTATTACAAAACCATTCATCTTAGAGATAAGAACGGCTGTTTACTGATGTGTGTCAAAACAACCTCATCTAGTCCCTTGTTCAATAGAAAACTTTTTTTGCAAAGGAAATTTAACCAAATAGTACACTGCCAAAAAACCAACCACAGAACAAAACTCTAGGTATTACAAAAAACACTGCAAAATCAAAAACAATGTGTGTAATCATACAAACATCCCCTCAGATTTGTACCATTAAAATTGTTCCAAGATAGTTTTTGCATTTCATATTTGAGGTAAAAGAAAATCAACACAATCTTCACCAACACGAAACCTCAATTTACATCACAAGCAAAACAAGTGTTGGCTGGTAATGGACCAAACCTTGGCAGTCTTGTCCAGTTGATACTTTTGGGCTTTCTTTGTTTATTTATGTGGCGGGTGAGTCCACTTCCCTGTTGCTAATACCCAATTAGGGAGATGATTATTGATCATAGTGTTGAAAGTCTCCCCTCTCTCAGGATGGGCTCGATCAATAGGTGAACGTAATGAGCAATCCTGCTTGTTTACGGATAATACAATAGAATACGAGTAGGAGGGGATCAGTGGAGGCTGGTGGGAGGAGCTATTGAAAGACGGGCTCATTGTAATGGCTGGAATGGAATTAATGGAACAGAGTCCAACATGTGGTTTCCATGTGTTTGATACCGTACCATATATTTTATTCCAGGCATTACAATAAGCCCATCCTCCTATAGCTCCTCCCACCAGTCTCTTCTGGAGGGGATACATATGTATAAAATTATTATATTAAAGGACATGAACATCTCTCTAAAAACAGATAAAAAGGCCCACAGAGAAAGTAATAGCTAGTTGTTTTTGTGCTGCAAATAGAAACATTAAAGTGTACACAGACACACAGGGATGCACATATTAGATACATGTTATACTGCAACATGTCAGTAAATCATCATATCTGCCACAACATAGACAGCAAATGTAGTGAGGTGAAAGTGTTCCAATCCTTTATACCACATAACATGGTAGTAGACGCTCTCAGTCACCACTGCCCTGACCCATAACTCTGTAGCTTACAGTTAAACAGCAGTGAGCTTAGCCTTGACAATACCCATAGAAACCATTAGCAGACTCAGCACATCACTGAGACCAACGGTGCTAAGTTTTTCAAACAAAGCTACCTCCCAATGCTAGAGGTTGTGGTCACAGATTCCTGTTCAGCCCCATGGGGGTTTCATATGCAAACGGTAATTAGGAGTGAATGCCACCAATGGTCACGAAACAGCGTGAGTGTCACTAATTGCCCACTGAAGGCAATTATCTCGCTACTCTTGTTTATTTTCCTGCACCAAACTTGGTTATGACCAGAAACTGCCTTACAAACGAACTGCTGTGAGCTAGATTAGCCTGTTGCACGGGACTCAAAGCCGCCTGGCCCATCAAAGACAGCTGCACCACAGTCTGGTTTTGAAGTTTGGTGAAAGGCGTGAAATGGCTCCCTGGTCCGATGCCCGAGGAGCTAAGCGGGGTAATGATATAATGATAGCCAATCGTGTGCAATTGTGTGCTTCTGAATGAGCGCTTCGTCCAAGTCAGTGTGATGAGGGAGTGTGATAGAGAATCCTATCTCTGATAGGCTACATGTACGTTTACAAACATGACCCATTTAAAGTCAGGCATCCCTTGTGTGTTTTAATTTCAACTAGGCTATATGCAACAGAATAAGCACAACAGCTTGAGTATCAACACAACATCTGTGCTGTTGCAGCACTTAAAGAAGCTTTGAAACCACAAAAAGATGGCCGAAACACTTTATTTACTGCAGTAACTTCATCTCACCTCTCCCTTAGAAAGTGAAGGCCTCACTCTGCAACGGCCCCCAAAGAGAAACCCCAAGCAAACAAACAAACTTTTCTTGGGCTAATTTACATAGCTAGGTTAAGCTTATGTAAAAGAGATGCATTATGAGTGCTTTGGAGGCCCGGAAACAAACACTTTTACCTCCCTCCTCCCCTTTGACAGGCGAGTGACAGCTATTTAAATGCAAACTGTCATTAACAAACACAACCCTGCGCGACACCTGCTTTAATCACAGCAACAAAGGCGCAGCGAGTGGCCGGGCAGGAGCCCCCTCTCTGTGTGATATTCAAATGATGGGGAGGTGCAGCGCACAAAAACAACAACATCAAAGAATAGGGAGTGCAGAGAGGGAGATGCTGCACTGTGCGCCTCCAAGCACCCGAGTGTTAATCAGCCTAATTTTCAAAGTGATTAAAAGAAAAAGGAATCACACGAAAAGTTATTGCATCACCACTGATGCGAAATTTCCTCCTCCAGTCCAGCAGCAACAAACTTTACCTCATGCCAAAGGCCTGCCATTCAATGTCTATGCAGTCAAAATGGATGCCATATTGACCATGTTTTAGGTAACATTTTGGGTGCCTGTATGGGTGCACTTATGTGGCCTACAGTTTTCCTCCTCTTTTGATTTATTCAAGTGTGTCTGTAAAATAAGTAAAATTAAACATCCCTATGGAAATTCCACCACCAAGATAATAAAACTTTTGTCTGATCTACCATATGCAATAAACTTGATGTGGATACATGCGTTTGATTCCGATCTTAATCTCTGTGTAATTTCTCGGCAGCAACAGAGGGTGTGTGTGTGTGTTACCATAACTTTGGGACCAATGTAACCGCAGTTATTAGACATCTGCTGCCATCCCTGGAGAGAATAAATCAACAGCCACTCTGAGTAATCAAATTGAATCACCAAGTCACCAGTCTTCTGGATATCATTCATTGACAGAGCACATAACATGTATCTGTGAGAGACTGCCATGAATCTCAACCCATAAATAAAGCAATAAATTGTCACCTTATGTTTGTAGGTTGTGCCTTGACTTCCACAAGCCATAAAATAGAATTTGTCCTCAAACCACAGGTAGACCTATTTCAAAATCTGAAAATAATGATAATGGTAGGAGCTTCCCACATTTGACAATACGGACTAGAAGAGTTGGGGGGGGCTATAGTAATTAACTGCATCATAAAATGCAGCTTGAGAGATGGAATCGTATGGCTTTGTGTAAGCAAATACCTAATTTTGTGTGTTCGATAGCCTATAATGAAAGAATTTCTCGAGCAAACAGCTACTGATGGTATAATCTTTTTAAATAAAATAATTGCTGCATACTTAACCCTTAACTCCTTTAAATGTTTGTTTCAAGGCTATTGTGCTGGTCCCATAGTAGTCTATTTCCCCACTCAACTGTTCCCTGTCTCCAACTCAACTGCCTACAGAATGGCTAGGCCTAAACACTTTCTTTTGTGCCAGCCTCCAACATGTACCTCACCTTTAGTTCTTATACAATAGATTTTAAGTGGAATAAGCATAAGGAGAAAATAACATGGTCCTTGTTTGTAAGGAAAGTCATTTGGCCTTCGGAATTGAGTTTGTGTTTTATCTTTTCTCTCCCTTCTCCACCCCGCTGGGAACTATGTATTCAACTCCGGCTCAGACCTCATAATGCCACACAAATATGCTCCTTATGATTTGAGTCACCTCGCTGAATCATGTGAATTTTGTTAAATCTCTATATTGACTGTGCTAAAATAAGAGAATGCATACATGCAATGGCTTCTAATGCACATCTTCTTACACCATTTTACACATCTTTCATGTCTTTTACTTCCTGGTTAATGAGATTTCCTCAGGCGTTGCTACAGATGTTAAAGGGATAGTTCGAGGATGGTTTCCTTACACTGTAATACCCAAATCTATGGACAAGGTATGACAGAAATCCATGCTTTCAATTAATTTCCCTGGTACTGTTTCCACATGCTAAGGTTTTGGCATTTGTGGTACAAATTCCATTCAAGTTATGGGACCAACATTTGCATTGTTCACAGATCATGTCCAAATCATCTGAAAGTATGTACAATTGATGGTGAAGCTCAACAAAGTCCCTTATAGATGATTTTAACATGATACATGAAAAATGCTAACATCGTTCCCATGACTTGAATGGGATTTGTGACACAAAGCAAAAGCATTTTATGTTTGCATGTGGAAACAGTGCCAAGGAAACCAAACCAAAGCATGGATTGCTGTCATACCTTATCCATAGACTGCTTACAGAGTAAGGAAAAAAATATGTCATTTTTTTATTTGGGTGAATTATCCCTTTAAGCTCTGAAAGCGTGTGCCAGTAACATTTGAATAGACATAAAACCAACCTGGTCCTTTCCTGTTCCACTAACAAGTTCTCGAGCTCTTACCTTGGCACACAAAGCCCATAGGCTTTCATCAGATGAGGATTTGCGGGTTTTCCTTGCAGCGGATGTGGAGAAATCCCCAAAGCCCTGAACAAGACAATCCAGATGACATTTATAAAAGGGTCTGAGGGAACATGTTCTAATAGAATAGCAACAATACCAGGAAGTCTCTTTCCTTAAAAGCTATGCCATGAAAGTGGTTTAGTTTAGCAGTTAAACAGACAGCTTAAATCAAAAGTTAGTTGTTCCGGCACCTTAGACCCACTAGAATTTGCATACTGCCCCAACAGATCCATGGATGACGTAATCGCCTGCACACTGCCCTTTCCCATCTGGACAAGAGGAATACCTATTTAAGAGTTCTCTTCATCGACTACAGTTCAGTCTTTAACACCATAGTACCCTCCAAGCTCATCACTAAGCTCAGGCCCTGGGTCTGAACCCCGCCCTGTGCAAATGGTAACTGGTTGCTGGACTTCCTGACGGGCTGTCGCCAGGTGGAGAAGGTAGGCAACAATACCTCCGCTGTGCTGATCTTCAACATGGGGGCCCCACAACGGTGCGTGCTCAGCCCCCTCCTGTACTCCCTGTTCACCCATGACTGCGTGGCCACGCATGTCTCCAGCTCAATCATCAAATTTGAAGACGACACAACAGTGGTAGGCCTGATTACCAATAACGATGAGACTACAGGGAGGAGGTGAGGGCCCTGACGGAGAGGTGCCAGGAAAATATCCTCTCCCTCAACATCAACAAAATGGAGGAGCTGATCGTGGACTTCAAGAGAGAGCAGAGGGAGCACGCCCCCATCCACATTGATGGGGCCACAGTGGAGAGGGTGAAAAGCTTCAAGTTCTTCGGCATGCACATCACTGACAACCTGAAATGGTCCATCCGGAGGTTGAAGAAATCCAGCTTGTCCCCTAACACCCTAACAAACTTCTACAAATGCACCATTGAGAGCATCCAGTCGGGCTGTATCACCTCCTGGTACGGCAACTATACCGTCCGCAACCGCAGGGCTCTTCAGAGGGTGGTGCGGCTAGCCCAATGCATCAATGAGTGCACACTGCCTGGCCTCCAGGACATCGACAGCATGTGGCGTCACAGGAAGGCCAAAAGGATTATAAAGACTTCAGCCACCCGAGCCACAGCCTGTTCACTCCTCTACCATCTAGAGGGCGGAGACAGTACAGGTGCATCAAAGCTGGGACCGAGAGACTGAAAAACAGCTTGTATCTCCAGGCCATCAGACTGCTAAACAGTCACCACTAGCCGACCTCCACCCAGTACCCTGCCCTGAACTTTAGTCACTGTTACTAGCTGGCTACCAACCGGTACTGAACCTTGCACTATGTACATAGTCATTGAACACTGGTCACTTTAATAATGTTTACATACTGTTTTACACACTTCATATGTATATACTGCATTCTCATCCTATATAACTACTGCAGTACACACCTTTTGTATTCATATACTGGCCAAAATGTCTACATACATCATCATATACATATATATTTATATTCCAGTCTCTGACATTGCTCATTCTAATATTTCTATATTTCTTAATTCCTTTTGGATTTGCGTGTATTGTTTTGTATTGTCAGGTATTACTGCACCGTTGGAGCTAGGAACACAAGCATTTCTCTAAACTCGCGATAAAATCTGCTAAATGGTATCGTGTACAGTACACGATCAAAACAATTTGATTTGATATGATTTATAGGCTGTGGGCTCTGCCCCCGTTACTCCCATATCCAAATCCATAATCACTTCCTGGTTTGAGTGAAATAAGGAGTGGGAAGTGTTTGGTAAATAGGAAACTGTTTAAAGTTTAGATGCCACCTTTTTTTACTCCTTACAAGACTTGTAAGGAATATTGTATTGATAAAGATACGTTTTCTTTGTGTGGACTGTAGGAATTGACTTGGTTTAATTTCCAAGAACCAAAATGTGGAAGGTTATTTCTAAGGCCTACTTATAGTATATTCTGGGAAAATAGTCCACCTTTGGATTATTACACAAATGAACAACTGATGGGTACACTACGATGCTAGCTAAATCTATTCAAGATTTTCTAAAGCTAGCCAGCTTAATTTTTCTTCACATTCCAACTCAGGCTTCATCCATGCTACGAAGGTGGACATTGATCATGCACCTACCGCTAACTCAAGCCAGGTTTGTAACAGGCTTGTAACTGCGTGTATGTCGCACATGGATTGCCCAATGAAGCCCGAACTCCTGACTGAGAAAACGCTGAAACAGCAATCCATGGGCGAGTCAGTACAACATTTTAGTTTTTGCCGATATCAAAATTAATGAAGAATTATCCTGCAAATTCAGGCTTTCCCCCCCCACTCTTTTCAATAAAAGTCATACAAACATTTTACTGCGCCTTAAGTTTCAAATGCATCCTGTCATTACTAAATAACACAAAATAACATTTGATTAATAAAATATTTAATCAGTCGTCTTCCTCAAATTAAGGGGATGTTGTTGCAATCTTTGCAAGAGGGAGGGAATCTGATTTCATTGGTCCTCGTCCACCTGGTTTTTCCTCGCCCACCTGGTTTGTGACCCCTGCCTGTCCTGACCCTGTACCCACCCGCTTGACCCCTCTGCCCGTCCCTGAGCCTGCCTGCCGTCCTGTACTTTTTCTCCACCTCGGGATTACTGAACTCTGCCTGAACCTGAGTGTGCCTGCCGTCCTGTACCTTCTCAGGATTATCGACCCCTGCCTGCCTTGACCTGTCGTTGCCAGCCCTGGTGGTTACAATTGTTGCAAACAGGATGCATGTTTTGGAATGTTTTTTCACTATGTCAATTAGGTTAGTATTGTGGAGTAACTACAAGGTTGTTGATCCATCCTCAGTTTTCTCCTGTCACAGCCATTAAACTCTGTAACTGTTTTAAAGTCACCATTGGCCTCATGGTGAAATACCTGAGCGGTTTAATTCCTCTTCAGCAACTGAGTTAGAAAGGACGCCTGTATCTTTGTAGTGACTGTAGTGATATACCATCCAAAGTGTAATTAATAACTTCACCATGCACAAAGGGATATTCAATGTCTGCTCTTCATTTTTTATCCATCTACCAATAGGTGCCTTTCTTTGTAAGGCATTGAAAAATCTCACTGGTCTTTGTGGTTGAATCTGTGTTTGAAATTCACTGCTCAACTGAGGGACCTCACAGATAATTGTATGTGTGGGATACAGAGATGAGGTAGTCATTCAAAAATCATGTTAAACACTTTTATTGCACACAGAGTGAGTCCATGCAATTTATTAGGTGGTTTGTTCAGAACATTTTTACTCCTAAACTTATTTAGGCTTGCCATAACAATGGGGTTGAATACTTTTTGGCTCAAGACATTTCAGTTTTTTATGTTTTATTGATTTGTAAAAATCTTGAAAAACATGATTCCACTTTGACATTATGGGGTACTGTGTGTAGGCCAGTGACCCCAAAGATTCAGGCTGTAACACAACAAAATGTGGAAAAAGTTGAGGGATGTGAATACTTTCTGAAGGCACTGTAGACACACAGGATTTATTTACGGTCAGTGGAAGGTCGTTAGTAAAATAAAAAATGATGTCCCAAGCCGGCTGCCCTGCCGTACACCACACTCAACCGAATTTGCATTAGAGAGGCTTAACATCAAAGAAAACCCTCGGTTTTCTATTAGATAGTAGGTAACTCTCAATCCATGATAAGGGAGAGGATGTAAATCCGTAATATCAAAATCTGCACTGAAATCTAACAAAACAGCTCCCAAAATCATATCAATTTCTTTGTATTTGTATTTGGTCAAACACTATTCTTCCAAAGGTTTGCTGAGCACAGGCTGATTGTTCAGCAGTTTGAACCATTAAAGGGTGCTTTGCCATTCTTGGGCAGCAGAATGACCTGTGCCTCCCTCCAGGCCTGAGGGCACACACCATCTTCTAGGCTTAAATTGAAGATGTGTCAAACAGGAGCCGCAGCCTCCGTAATTTGCCATCCAGGTTGTCGGTACCAGGTGGCTTGTCCTTATTTATAAATAGCAACAGTTTTTTTTTTACCTCTTCCACACCATCTTTTCAGAACTCAAAAGTACAGTGGTTGTCTTTCATTATTTGGTCCGATATGTTTGAATATGAAGGCCCAGCGTGTTGTTTGCATGTCATGCCTAAGTTTGCTAATCTTGTCAACAAAAAAGTTGTTAAAGTGGTTGGCAATATCAAAGGGTTTTGTTATGAACAAGCCATCTGCCTCAATGATTGATGGAGCTGAGTTAGCTTTTTTTGCCTAGAATTTCATTTCAGGTACTCCAGAGCTTTTACCAAGGGCGCAACTTTGGTTTTAGAAGTGGGGGGGCATAACTTTTTTTATTTTATTTTTTTAAACACTCTAAACAGCCTACCCGACCACTCGGAGGAGTCCGCGTGGTCCTAAAGCACACCTTTGTCTCGTTTTGTATCACATTCCAATGATAAAACAGGGGGGGGGACAAAAATTAAATGTCAGAAAGTCACCAGTGAAAGTTGCGCCCCTGCTTTTTACTATCATTCATTATATAGTTTATATTTGTTTCATTGTATAGTTTATTCTTTTTATTTAGTTTAGTTACCTGATTTCTCAATTTACTGTATGTTTGCAAACTGATGTGATGTCAGACTTACTTTATTTGCTATTTCCTTTGCCTCTTCCCTCTTAGCCATGCAGTTCTTCAATTCATCATCTGTCCATGTGGATTTGGCAGTTCTAACAGTCAGTTTCTTGATGGGCACATCAGTAACCGGAAGAGGCAATTTCATAAACGCTTCAAGCACGGCACCAGGTTGTTCCTCATTACACATATCAGACCAACAAATATTTTTCACATCTTCGACATAGGAATCATTGCAGAACCTGTTGTATGATCACTTATACACAATGTTAGGTGCGGTCTTTGGCACTTAGATTTTTCTAGATATGGCTATTATATTATGTTCACTACATCCGATGGGTGTGGATACTGCTTTAAAGCAGATTTCTGCAGCATTAGTAAAATGTGGTCAATACACATGGATGATTTAGTTCTGTGTAAATACCCTGGTTGTTTGACTGATAACCTGAACCAGATTGCAGGCATCAGTTACAACTTGAATCTTCTTTTTGAGTGGACAGCTTGATGAGAACCAGTCAATATTTAAGTCACTGAGAAAATATACCTCTCTGTTGATATCACATACATTACTGAGCTTTTCACAAATATACTCCAAATACTGACTTTTAGCACTCAGTGGACTATAGCAACTTCTTATGAGAATAGGCATTTGGTGAGGCAAATGAACCTGTAGCCATATTACTTCCACATCATCTGATATGAGATCCTCTCTCAGCCTAACATGAATATGATTAGACATACAGTATATAGCAACACCTCCTCCATTTGCATTCCTATATTTCCTTTGTATGCTATAACCATGTATAGCTAATACTGCATCATCAAAGGAATGATCAGATTTTGTTTCAGAGATGGACAGAATATGAAAGTGTTTTAGTGTTTTTATCAATTTCATGAACCTTGTTTCTCATTCTACATATGTTAATAGGGGCAATGTTTTGTCCTTTTCTGGGGAGTTTGTTCGTTTTTAGTGCTATTCTGAGAGGCTGATCCGAGGTGCACTATTAGAAAAAAGGGTTCCAAAAGGGTTCTTCGGATGTCCCCATAAGATAAGTCTTTTTGGTTCCATATAAAACCCTTATTGGTTCCAGGTAGAACCATGTTGGGTTCCATGCAGAACCCTCTGGGATAAGGGTTCTACATGGAACCCAAAACGGTTCTACTTAGAACCAAAAGTGTTCTCCCTGGAACCTAAAATAGTTCTTCAAAGGGTTCTCCTATGGGACAAGCCAAATAACTATTTTAGGTTCGAGATAGCAGCTTTTTTCTAAGAGTGTAGATATGTCAGTGACATTTATATTTGAGCCAATGGTACTGAGTGGGCAGCCCACAGTAGGTTTTTTCTAAGGCAGACAGTTTTAGTGCAAACAGTGGAATTCAATTCTATGGGCATATGATTATTGCTGACAGTACTCTCAGCGATAGCAGTTAAAGGAACATAGATTAGGTTACTGTCAGAATTATAAACATTATATACATTGCCTGGCACAGACTTTTTTAACCAAGTCTCAGGAATGATCAAAATCAAATCAACGTTTATTTGTCACATGCGCCGAATACAACAGGCAGAATAATAACCTATCCCTCAATGTAATCAAGACAAAGGAGATGATTGTGGACTACAGGAAAAGGAGGACCGAGCACGCCCCCATTCTCATAGACGGGGCTGTAGTGGAGCATGTTGAGAGCTTCAAATTCGTTGGTGTCCACATCAACAACAAACTAGAATGGTCACAACACAACAAGACAGTCGTGAAGAGGGCACGACAAAGCCTATTCCCCCTCAGGAAACGAAAAAGATTTGGCATAGGTCCTGAGATCCTCAAAAGGTTCTACAGCTGTAACATCGAGAGCATCCTGACTGGTTGCATCACTGCCTGGTACGGCAACTGCTCGGCCTCTGACCGCAAGGCACTACAGAGGGTAGTGCGTACAGCCCAGTACATCACTGGAGCTAAGCTGCCTGCCATCCAGGACCTCTACACCAGGCGGTGTCAGAGGAAGGCCCTAAAAATTGTCAAAGACCCCAGCCACCCCAGTCATAGACTGTTCTCTCTACTACCACATGGCAAGCGGTACCGGAGTGCCAAGTCAAGGACAAAAGGCTTCTCAACAGTTTTTACCCCCCAAGCCACAAGACTCCTGAACAGGTAATCAAATGGCTACCCAGACTATTTGCACTGTGTGACCCCCCCCAACACCTCTTTTTACGCTGCTGCTACTCTCTGTTTATCATATTTGCATAGTCACTTTAACTATACATTCATGTACATACTACCTCAATTGGGCTGACCAACCAGTGCTCCTGCACAGTGGCTAACCGGGCTATCTGCACTGTGTCCCACCCACCACCCGCCAACCCCTCTTTTACGCTACTGCTACTCTCTGTTCATCATATATGCATAGTCACTTTAACCATATCTACATGTACATACTACCTCAATCAGCCTGACTAACCGGTGTCTGTATGTAGCCTCGCTACTTTTATAGCCTCGCTACTGTATATAGCCTGTCTTTTTACTGTTGTTTTATTTCTTTACCTACCTATTGTTCACCTAACACCTTTTTTGCACTATTGGTTAGAGCCTGTAAGTAAGCATTTCACTGTAAGGTCTACACCTGTTGTATTCAGCGCACGTAACAAATAAACTTTGATTTGATTTGATTTTTAATGTCCCATTGGTAGAATATTTGTGATTGTGCCTCGTCTAATTTATTGTCCAATGATTGTACGTTGGCAAGTAATACTGACGGAAAAGGCAGCTTTCCCACTCACCGTCTGCTGATCCTTACGAGGCACCCTTCTCTGTGTCCTCTGTACCTGCGTTTCTTTCTCTTGCCAATGACGGGGATGTTGGCCTTGTCGGGTGTCTGAAGCACATCCTGTGCCTCCTGCTTGTTGAAGAAAAAATCTTTGTCTAATCCGAGGTGAGTGATCGCTGTCCTGATATCCAGAAGCTCTTTATTGTAGTAAGATAGGTTGGCAGAAACATTATGTACAAAATAAGTTACAAATAACGTGCAAAAAAACCCACAATTGGTTAGGCGCCCGTAAAACTGCTGACATTTCCTCCGCCGCCTGTTTGAGAAGCCTTAATTACAATAAGATCCATTTTAAAAATCAAACTTCTGACATTTATATGAATCATTCCAAGGCCACAGATGCGGGATTTCAGATAAGACAGATTCTTTAACACAAACATGTTACGATCAGTAGCTAACCCTCTATATCAAATAGCCATGTGGTTGCATACACTGCTACCGATTGTACTGGAGTGTGAGGCCAGTCAAGGCCTACCTACATTAAATTCTCTTCATTAGTCCTATTCCTCTAAGGAAGTGAAATATAGCCCTAGACACAACCACCTACTCTCATTAAAAACCCACTACTCCGTTCCACTACTTTGACCCCATCTGCTCCTGCACCATGCCAATGGCCTGGGAGGACAGGACACCACCCCTCAACACACCCTGTAACTCTTCTGAAGTCAAATCTTGTATACCCCAAAACATCTCTGCAGCTGCCACCACAACATTTATTATCTGTGATTTATGTTCGATTTCTGCTGTACAATTGATACTCATTGCTATGCAAGCTAAGAAGCCAACCTTACTTATAAATCACTCGTTGGCCTATCCCTCTGTGCTGGCACAAATCTACTGCTTACTGGAATCCTCTCAGGATCCCTCACCCTTGACCCATCCTTCTCTACTTTCTTCACTGCCTCAGCATACGACACCTTTTGCACTACTCTGACTCTGGCCACTTCAACCTGCCTCTCTCGCACCGGACACATTTCCAATCCCCAGCAACATGGGCACCCCTACAGTTAACACACACAACTTTATCCACCAAAACGACACAATCGTCTTGCACACTTTCCACATCTTGGAATCTCCTTCCTACACACTCCTGCGACACGAACATAAAGGTTGCACCTGAAACAACGCATTGGATTCGGCACAAAAGCTCTAACAGGATAACTGATATATGCTAAAATGACTTTGTCGGGTAGAGGCTGACTCAAAACTCAAAAGGACTGATAGTGACTCCTCTGTTTCACCACGCTCCCTACTGGGTCTGCGACGCAAATACAAGGTTGCTTAACTAAAACAGATTCTGTATAACCTTTGTTGTACTGTAGCAACCTGTATAGTCTGTTCTCGTAATTGGCATATTCCAAAGACCTAGGGCGTGTTCCTCTGCCCAGGCATTGCCAAATGCCGATGCATGCCAGATCTTACAATGCCTGGAAAGGTATTTTACGTATCAGCTAACCACATCATATGTTACAGCAATCTGGTGCCAGACTGCACAGTCGATGACGTGGCACACGACCATTGGATGATCCATGCAACATCCGAGAAGGGGAACGCAACCCTAAGGTTTCATTGAATGGTATCAGCCATGTCACATGGGTCCGTAAACAACAATAACTTGGTAAAAGGTGTGTGTTTGTGTGAGTGTATGCACTATGCATCAAGCTTGTGGGTGTGAACAGGAATGCTCTCAGACTTGAATCTACTAATGTCTATGGGGGGGGTCGGTGGGTTGGAGTAGGCCCACATCCCAGCATTCATTTCTCCCAACCACATACAGTACATGTTCTGCCACAGGGAGACATATCTGGGTCCATATGATTTAAAAAAATATATATATAAATATTAATGGGTTGAGGTGGTAGAAGTCAAAGTCAAATAACCAACCAGTCTGTATGCATGAGTAACACTGGCGTCTGACAACAGCAGTGAAATAGGTTTGGACGAGGAAAAGCTTCCCAACGTCTCCCCCAGTCAAGACACCAGAGGGTGACGCCTCAAGACAGAATCACATAAAATATGTAGAGAGATTCATTAGAAAGGAGGTGCGCCATTTCAGCCATGCATCATAGCTCAGTCGCCAACACCAGCAGACACTCTGTCTGAGATGCTAGTGTGTGTGGGTTGTTCTGTCTACTGCAATTATGGTAACATATTTAGATGATTGCCTGTGTTTTTGAGAGATGTATCACTACTACTTTTGTGTATCATTGCCCACATATGTGTAATTGTCTTTCTCCCACTCCCTCGCTCTATTTCCCTTCTTTCCTGCTCTCTCTGTCCTTGGCTCCTGGAGTCCTTCACCTTGACTGCATATGCAATGTGGGAGTGTGGTTGTTAAAATGTATTTAGCCGAACACAGGGTACGCAGCTGTTGATAAGGTGACTGGGCAGCACAGGTTCACCACCTCTCTCATTAGCTCAATAGTATCTATCTAATAGTATCTATGAGGCTGTATGATAGAGCGATGAACAGACAGTGCCCATTCCACTACCCGTTCCACCTTACAGAAGCTGTTGGCTCACTTCAGCCCGTGCTTGCAACATTGCAGGTGTGCGCATTCAACTAGAAAATATTTAAATATACAGTAGCTCACTGTACTGTACAGTATGTTTACATAAATCTTGTATGCCGGGTTGATATTAGTTAATAATTGCACCAATATGGTATGTAGTTAATGTGACACTAGCACCTCCCCTCTCTCCAAGTCCTCCTAGAAAGTACTGACATAAGGCTTTTTTTGAGAAATAGTTGTTCTACAATGTTCTCTCCTGGGCTTCTATTTTTAATTATTCTCAACATATATTATTATTATGCATCAAAGGGTTTCGTCAGCAATTTTATTATTGTTATTTCATTATTTTATTTGGTATTGCATTACATTATTTCACATAGTGGAAGTGGAATGCGAGGACTCTCTTCTGCAACACAAAATAAAATATATTCATAATTGTATAGCTATGGGTCACTTTGCACAACATTGTGTCACTCTCTATAAAGTCCCCCCGGATGTCCAATGCAGCCAAATGCAGTGGTAAGCAGAACAAACCACCATTCCCGAGATTTAATTGTATTACCCTTCCCCAGCGCTCGCTCTACCCAAGTAATGTGGATGACAATCATTTTACTTTAGTTTTCCTTTTCTGTGATTGATCGGAAAGAATAAATTATGATTCATGGATAAAGTAAATGCAGACCATTCAATGTGTTGCTCTGAATCCTCCCATCCATCTCCAGGCCTCTCCATTGTTTGAACTGTGGGCAGCAGGCATTAGGAACCTCAGGAAAGCAATCAACTTCTCGCTGCATATTAGCTTTATCCACGTCCTCCTCCATATCCCACAGCCATGAAGAGGAAATTGTCAGAATGACAATGGATTAGCCACAGGCACTTTGAATGACTCAGCTAAGGAGGGGACAAGAGTATCTTGGTACCTTAAGGGAACTTTAAAGGATCCTGGATACAAATTCCATTGTCCTAAAACATTGAACTTAACCTACTTCTCTGTCTCCTGTCCCTTGTTGCAGGATATGCTCGAACTCTGGATCAAAAGGAATTGCAGCATAGGCTACTGTAATCATATATTTGGCCATGAAAAATTGGTCAATAACCTAGTTCAATAACCTAAAGGTAGGGAAATTACCAGTGAACGAATAAGCCGGCTACCATTGTAAGAGGACATCGCTTAGGACTTCCAGTTAAGATTTATGTGAAATGACTCCGGAGATAAAACTGAGCCTTGCGGGGTTCCTGTATGTACTAGCCCATTCTTGTAATTAACTCTGAGTGTTCCCCATTAGCTACGTCAGTTAATAAGTTCCAACGGGTAACATGGGGAGGCAGGCGGACCTCTGGCCCTGGAGATGTTCAACACAGATGAGGTAGAGAACAGAACTGGTCCTTGCTCAGTTCAAAACGGGTTAAATGGAATTGTCTCTCATGGTCATTGGGAACTAGTAACCTCCACTACTGTAGATAAGATAACCTTTTGTATGAATCACACCACTACATCCCAAAGATCTGTGCTCTCTAACATGCAGTATAGTGCCAATCTGTCTTTCAAAGCTCTACTGAGGAAGGGTTAGGGGGAATGTACATGTAGGTTGCTGGTCAGGGAACACGGTCTTGTTTGTAGTTCACAAATTAACTCTGTTGTCAAGATTGTGTTAGCCTACTGGACTAAAGCCTGGACTATACAGTAGCTCTGGGATCTAGCAGAGGTCTTCATTATTCATCATGTGAGCGTACAGTACCCTGTAAAACCATTATTTTATTTTCTGAGTAAATTACTGTATAATCAACAGCATCATACTGTATGAACTGAATACAGTAGATGACCGTAAATTATATTGTATTGTGGGAAAATATTAAACGTCCAGAAAATGTTTTAGGTATTTTGGACATTACTGTAATATTTTAAGTATTTTCTACATTACGTTAAATATGCTATGTAAAATACAGAAGCAGTTCACTTACTATATTTGTAAGTGTTCAATCAAATCACATCCTTTTAAAGATGGGGTATTCAGCTCTTACCCTTGAGGTCCCAAGCCTGCTGGTTTTATGTTCTACTTGATATTTCATTGCACCCACTAAATCAGTCCCTGATTTGAAGGGAACAATGCAAGTGGAACTAGCTTTGAGGTTCAGAGTTGAGTTTGAGTGCTCTAAAGAGAGAAATCAATTTTTCTGTATTGGAATGGATGGTAATTCCACCCCGCAGAATACAGAACCGTACTGTGTTTTTGGAGCGCCAAAAACCCTTTGACCACTAGTGGGTGAACGGTATTGTTGTTTTGGCTCATGAACATATTTTTAGGCGTACCTTGTAGGAGGCTACATTTGTTGCACCCATTAGTGTGCAGTGCTGTACCAATTGAACTTCTATGTGGATATAGTGGCCCATCAAAATCAAAATCTATAGGGGACAGATTGGAGTGACATTAAGTCTAGAAGGTCTGCATCCCGGGGTGTCACCTCTTTGCTGTTGACATTGAGACTGGTGTTTTGATGGATACAATATAATGAAGCTGCCAGTCGAGGTGTCTGTTTCTCAGATTGGTCACTCTAATGTACTTGTCCTCTTGCTCAGTTGTGCACCAGGGCCTCCCACTCCTCTTTCTATTCTGATTAGAGACAGTTTGCGCTGTTCTGTGAATGTCATGTTTTGTCATTGATTATCATGTCTTGTCCCTGTGCTTCCCTCTGCTGGTCTTATTAGGTTCTTTCCCTCTTTCTATCCCTCTCTCTCCCCCTCCCTCTCTCCCTCTCTCGCTCTCTCTCTCTATCGTTCCGTTCCTGCTCCCAGCTGTTTCTCATTCTCCTAACTACCTCATTTACTCTTTCACACCTGTCCCCTATTTGCCCTCTGATTAGAGTCCCTATTTCTCCCTCTGTTTTCCGCTTCTGTCCTTGTCGGATTCTTGTTTGATGTTTGCTGTTCTGTGTCCTTGTTCCGCCCTGTCGTGTTTTTGCCTTCTTCAGATGCTGCGTGTGAGCAGGTGTCTATGTCAGCTACGGCCTGTGCCTTCCTGAAGCGACCTGCAGTCTGTGGTCGCGTCTCCAGTCGTTCCTCTCTACTGACGAGAGGATTTCAGTTTCCTGTTTTGGATTTTCCTWTGTTAATATCCAGGAGTATCATTGTTTGCTTAAGACTGGAATAAAGACTCTGTTTCTCTTAAGTCGCTTTTGGGTCCTCATTCACCAGCATAACAGTGAAGGGAGTAGTACACAGCGTAGTACAAGATCTTCAGTTTCTATGCAATTTCTCACATGGAATAGCCTTCATTTCTCAGAACAAGAATAGACTGACGAGTTTCAGAAAAAAGTATTTGTTTCTGGCCATTTTGAGCCTGTAATCGAACCCACAAATGCTGATGCTCCAGATACTCAACTAGTCTAAAGAAGGCCAGTTTTATTGCTTCTTTAATTAGAACAACAGTTTTCAGCTGTGCTAACATAATTGCAAAAGGGTTTTCTAATGATAAATTAGCCTTTTAAAATTAAAAACTTGGATTAGCCAACACAACGTTTCATTTGAACACAGGAGTGATGGTTGCTGATAATGGGCCTCTGTATGCCTATGTAGATATTACATAAAAAATCTGCCGTTTCCAGCTACAATAGTCATTTACAACATTAACAATGTCTACACTGTATTTCTGATCAATTTGATGTTATTTTAATGGACAATTTTTTTTGATTTTCATTCAAAAGCAAGAACATTTCTAAGTGACCCCAAACTTTTGAACGGTAGTGTATATATACTTTGTGTCATTACACAGTGATTTCTTTGATACTGTATTTAGATTACAGTATGTACATTATACTGCACTATAAAATACAGTAACTTACTTGCCAATTAGCTGCCTGTAAATTACTGTAAAATCCCCGGCAACCCCTTTACAGTGTATTCACCAAACCACAACTGCTACATATGCAGAGACAGAAAGTATGTCAAAGTCATACAGTAGCTGGATATTTGGGCAGCTGACCTGCTCCACATCTTCATGTGTTAGGTGAGAAATCGAGCATTCCAGACAGATATATATATATTTTTTAGTATATTTCATGAGTTTTGGGGTCTTTTTGTACAATGACTCATTCATGCTTCTCTTCTTTGTCTTTTCTCTCTTTGATCTAAATAATGAAAATGTTACGTGTTGCCTTTTAGCAGTCCTCTTGTATGTCAGAGTTACAAGGCAGAAAGCCTGGGTCGCCCTTGGCAGTAAAGATTGACATCAAGGTACAGAAGAGGGGTGGGGATGGAGCTGGGGTGGGGGGTCAGTAATGGAAAAGCTGTAAGCCTTTTACTGACTCTCATGAATATGGTGTGTGTTAGTGAAATACTGTAGATGCTACACAATGTGCTATTCTGTCTCAATCAGATTCTGTAGAATATTGAGAATATGATCACCTCTATTCCTGCAGACAGCCACGTTAAATCTTTGAGTCAGTGATTGTATTTCATCTTGATATTTCCTCATCCAGCCTGAGTGAAAGAATGTGTAGTTATTGAAGAAGAAAAGTCTTATTTTATGGAGTAAGCAGACAAACACAACAAACAAAAGCATTCACCCACTTTCCTTTGAACCTCTACCAAGGTTTACCTTTGAGAGAATAAGAATAAGGCTGAACCCACCATATCAATATTTACACAATTCACAGTCTTTGTTTCCAATATCCTCATATCCTCATATCATGAGAACTGGAAAGATCTACTGAAATCACTCTGTGGTGTTATTCATCCATTGGAAAAAAGAGCTTCTGTCAAAATAAACATTATTCAATCAATCAAAACAAGCGCCATAAGAGCCAATGAAAATCCTAGCAGCATTGTCAACGCATGGGTCTGTACGGAAGGGTTGGGCGGGTGGCCAGTTGTTTCTCTAGATCTCCTCCTCCTATAGTTCCCAACCCTCTGCCTCTCATCCCGTCCTTCAGACTTATCTTCTCCGAGCTCTGGCTGCGGCAGTAATTAAGCACCAGGCAGCGTTATATCTGGGGAGATACTGCAACGAGCTACCATGGAAAATTAGGCTGCATAATAATGAGGGGTAAGGGACACAGCACTGGTACTGGTCTACTGCCGTATTAAGATGAAAGGACTTTCACAGCTAATTGGAGATGTGTTAAACTGCTGGGCGGCCCCTCCCCCATCCCTAACCCCCCTTTTCTCTACTCACCCCCAGGAAATGTCTGTTTCATTTTTTTACTGAAATTCTGTATGCCATTGCCATGCAATATCATAATTTTTCCCATAGAAAAGGATCTGCGGTGAATAATTTAAACACAACTGAGTTATAATTTAAACTGAACAAGTCATAGGTCCTACTAGCAATTACCTCTTGCAAAGCTGTTGCTCTGGGCCAAGGTGGGCAGATTTTTGGATTGGTCAGCAATTTACTTGTACCACCTTCTAATTGAGCATTACATGTTTATAACACTGATCAATGGTGATCGATGATTGATCTTTGATTCCACCTAGCTGTCACCAAACATTAAGGATGTTGTCCTCCATAAGGAGGTTTTTATCTGGCTGTGCTGCAACAATGGCATCAGCAGCATGTCAGAGAATAATTTGAGTAGATCTGGTACTTTGCCCTGCAGCGTAAAGAGATACTATTGTAGTTGTGCTGGAGCTATGGCAAAATACCCCTATGTGTCGTATATAGATACCTGTGTTCACTAAAGCTAATTACATGACAGCCGACTAATGTTCAGTAATACTACTGTAAGACATAATGTAGAGATATTGTACATCAGAACCTGAAAATACCCTTTTGATATGCTGAGACTATCATTGTAAACTACTTTGTACTTCGATTTAACTTTGAACAAAAATCCTCATCATATCACTTTGCACATTGTCCCTCAGCACAAATTCCACAAATTTGAACCCAATTCTCGAATGTGAATTGAATAATTCGATATTGAAAAATGTTCATATCTTGGGCCTTCTTGTTGCTATTTATACTGAACAAAAATATAAAATGTGTCATGTGTGGATCTTCGAAGCAGGGCGCCTATCAAAGGTTTTATCTCAGGTGTGGCGCCAGAAGTAAAAGCAAAGGAAATACGTGTACTTGTGTTTTATGCGATACCCTGTGAGAGCCTTCATGCCCAAACCCATGCAGTGTGATGAATGCGTCAGGTGTATGTTGACGGGACGGAAATCGCATGCCAGCTGAGCCTAAATTCTGCAATTGTGATGGTGAACATGCACCCAAATTCCTGTGTCACCCTCCTTTCGTTTTTGCCTTAAGGGAAAATATGTGTTGGTATTTGCTTCATTATTCCATTGTTGACATAGTCCAAACATGTTTTGCTTGTCAGCAATCAAGTTTTCAAGATATGTAACTTTCAAAATACAGAAATCCTCCCCGTATGATTGTCAAGCTGGAATAAATCATTCGGGAGACAGGCGCAGGAATGCGTAATATGGTTTTTTATTAAGCCCCAAATTATGGCGTGCCGTGTAAAGGCATGGGGACGAAGACGAAACAAACACTTAACAAAAACACAGGGTAGAAAACCAAACAAAAGAGCGAGGAGTACATTGAATAAATACAGTACGCACGCGCACAATGATTAACCCACGGGACGAGACCCGTAATCATCAATCCGCAAGGGCACGAAAGCCCAAAACACACAGCACAGGTACTCATACGCACCAACAGACATTGTAACAATAATCGAACAAGACCATGGAAATCAAATGGCACATATATACAAATACTAATCAGTGGGAATAGGGGACAGGTGTGCGTGATGAAAGTTCCAAAAGGATCCGTGACAATGATGCATCATACAGGGATGATTTCTGCATTTAGAATATTATGCAAAACGCATAAAGTTTTCAAGATACACTTGAAGTCGGAAGTTTAAATACACCATAGCCAAATACATTTAAACTCAGTTTTTCACAATTCCTGACATTTAATCCTAGTAAAAATGCCCTGTCTTAGGTCAGTTAGGATCACCACTTTATTTTAAGAATGTGAAATGTCAGAATAATAGTAGAGAAAATTTGATCAGCTTTAAATTCCTTCATCACTTTACCAGTGGGTCAGAAGTTTACATGCACTCAATTAGTACTTGGTAGCATTGCCTTTAAATTGTTTAACTTGGGTCAAACGTTTCAGGTAGCCTTCCACAAACTTCCCACAATAAGTTGGGGGAATTTTGGCCCATTCCTCCAGACAGAGCTGGTGTAACTGAGTCAGGTTTGTAGGCCTCGCTCGCACACGCTTTTTCAGTTCTGCCCACAAATTTTCTATAGGATTGAGGTCAGGTCTTTGTGAGGGCCACTCTAATATCTTGACTTTGTTGTCCTTAATCAATTTTGCCACAACTTTGGAAGAATGCTTGGGGTCATTGTCCATTTGGAAGACCCATTTGTGACCAAGCTTTAACTCCCTGACTGATGTCTTGAGATGTTGCTTCAATATATCCACATAATTTTCCTGCCTCATGATGCCATCTATTTTGTGAAGTGCACCAGTCCCTCCAGCAGCAAAGCACCCCCACAACATGATGCTGCCACCCCCGTGCTTCCCGGTTGGGATGGTGTTCTTCGGCTTGCAAGCCTCCCCTTTTTTCGCTCCCTTTGTGCGCTTATTTGTAAACAACAGCTGGTGCATGAAATCTAAGGAAGTCTCTAGATTTTGCTCGCCTGAGGTAGATTATATTGTGATGAATTGCAGGCCACACCACTTGCCTAGGGAGTTTTCAACTTTACTTTTCGTGGCTGTTTATTTACCACCACAGACAGATGCTGTCACTAGGACCGCACTCAGTCAGCTGTATAAGGAAATAAGCAAAAAGGAAACCACTCAACCAGAGGCGGCGCTCCTAGTGGCCGGAGACTTTAATGCAGGGAAACTTAAATCAGTTCTACCAAATTTCCATCAACATGTTAAATGTGCAACCAGAGGGAAAAAAATTAGAGATCACCTGTACTCCACACACAGAGGCGCGTACAGAGCTCTCCCTCACCCTCCATTTGGTAAATCCGAACACAACTCTATCCTCCTGATTCCTGATTACAAGCAAACATTTAAGCAGGAAGCATCAGTGACTCGGTCTATAAAAAAGTGGTCTGATGAAGCAGATGCTAAACTACAGGACTGTTTTGCTATCACAGACTGGAACATGTTCCGGGATTCTTCCGATGGCATTGAGGAGTACACCACATCAGTCACTGGCTTTATCAATAAGTGCATCGAGGACGTCGTCCCCACAGTGACTGAACGTACATACCCCAACCAGAAGCCATGTTTTATAGGAAACATTCGCACTGAGCTAAAGGGTAGAGCTGCCGCTATCAAGGTGCGGGACTCTAACCCGGAAGCTTACAAGAAATCCTGCTATGCCCTGCGACGAACCATCAAACAGGCAAAGCGTCAATACAGGGCTACGATTGAATTATACTACACCGGCTCCGATGTTTGTCTTAAGTGGCAGGGCTTGCAAACTATTACAGACTACAAAGGGAAGCACAGCCGCGAGCTGCCCAGTGACACGAGCCTACCAGACTAGCTAAATCACCTCTATGCTCGCTTCGAGGCAAGCAACACTGAGGCATGCATGAGAGCATCAGCTGTTCCGGATGACTGTGTGATCACGCTCTCCGTAGCCGACGTGAGAAAGACCTTTAAACAGGTCAACATACACAAGGCTGCGGGGCTAGACAGATTACCAGGACATGTGCTCCGGGAATGTGCTGACCAACTGGCAGGTGTCTTCACTGACATTTTCAACATGTCCCTTATTGAGTCTGTAATACCAACATGTTTCAAGCAGACCACCATAGTCCCTGTGCCCAAGAACACAAAGGCAACCTGCCTAAATGACTACAGACAGATAGCACTCACGAAAGGTCGGTAAAGGCTCACATCAACACCATTATCCCAGAAACCCTAGACCCACTCCAATTTGCATACCGCCCAAACAGATCCACAGACGATGCAATCTCTATTGCACTCCACACTGCCCTTTCCCACCTGGACAAAAGGAACACTTATGTGAGAATGCTATTCATTGACTACAGCTCAGCGTTCAACACCATAGTACCCTCAAAGCTCATCACTAAGCTAAGGATCCTGGGACTAAACACCTCCCTCTGCAACTGGATCCTGGACTTCCTGACGGGCCGCCCCCAGGTGGTGAGGGTAGGTAGCAACACATCTACCACGCTGATCCTCAACACTGGAGCTCCACAGCGGTGCGTGCTCAGTCCCCTCCTTTACTCCCTGTTCACCCTCGACTGCATGGCCAGGCACGACTCCAACACCATCATTAAGTTTGCAGATGACACAACAGTGGTAGGCCTGATCACCGACAATGACGAGACAGCCTATAGGGAGGAGGTCAGAGTCCTGGCCGGGTGGTGCGAGAATAAAAACCTATCCCTCAACGTAACCTAGACTAAGAAGATGATTGTGGACTACAGGAAAAGGAGGACCGAGCACGCCCCCATTCTCATCAACGGGGCTGTAGTGGAGCAGGTTGAGAGCTTCAGGTTCCTTGGTGTCCACATCAACAACAAACTAGAATGGTCCAAACACACCGAGACAGTCGTGAAGAGGGCACGACAAAGCCTATTCCCCCTCAGGAAACAAAAATTTGGCATGGGTCCTGAGATCCTCAAAAGGTTCTACAGCTGCAACATCGAGAGCATCCTGACTGGTTGCATCACTGCCTGGTACGGCAATTGCTCGACCTCTGACCGCAAGGTACTGCAGAGGGTAGTGCGTACGGCCCAGTGTATCTCTGGGGCTAAGCTGCCTGCCATCCAGGACCTCTACACCAGGCGGTGTCAGAGGAAGGTCCTAAAAATTGTCAAAGACCCCAGCCACCCCAGTCATAGAATGTTCTCTCTCTGTCCGGGGGTATCCTGTCCGGGAGTATCCTCGGATGGGGCCACAGTGTCTCCTGACCCCTCCTTTCACAGCCTCCAGTATTTATGCTGCAGTAGTTTATGTGTCGGGGGGCTAGGGTCAGTCTGTTATATCTGGAGTATTTCTCCTGTCTTATCCGGTGTCCTGTGMGAATTTAAGTATGCTCTCTCTAATTCTCTCTTTCTCTCTTTCTTTCTTTCTCTCTCTCGGAGGACCTGAGCCCTAGGACCATGCCTCAGGACTACCTGGCATGATGACTCCTCATTGTCCCCAGTCCACCTGGCCTTGCTGCTGCTCCAGTTTCAACTGTTCTGCCTGCGGCTATGGAACCCTGACCTGTTCACTGTGATTACTGTTATTTGACCATGCTGGTCATTTATGAACATTTGAACATCTTGGCCATGTTCTGTTATAATCTCCACCCGGCACAGCCAGAAGAGGACTGGCCACCTCTCATAGCCTGGTTCCTCTCTAGGTTTCTTCCTAGGTTTTGGCCTTTCTAGGGAGTTTTTCCTAGCCACCGTGCTTTTACACCTGTCTCTTATACACATCTAGATGTGTATAAGAGACAGCCTTCTCAACAGTTTTTACCCCCAAGCCATAAGACTCCTGAACAGGTAATCAAATGGCTACCCGGACTATTTGCATTGTGTGCCCCCCCCAACCCCTCTTTTTACGCTGCTGCTACTCTCTGTTTATCATATATGCATAGTCACTTTAACTATACATTCATGTACATACTACCTCAATTGGGCCGACCAACCAGTGCTCCCGCACATTGGCTAAACAGGCTATCTGCATTGTGTCCCGCCACCCGCCACCCACCACCCGCCAACCCCTCTTTTACACTACTGCTACTCTCTGTTCATCATATATGCATAGTCACTTTAACCATATCTACATGCACATACTACCTCAATCAGCCTGACTAACCAGTGACTGTATGTAGCCTCGCTACTTTTATAGCCTCGCTACTGCATATAGCCTGTCTTTTTACTGTTGTTCTATTTCTTTACTTACCTATTGTTCACCTAACACCTTTTTTGCACTATTGGTTAGAGCCTGTAAGTAAGCATTTCACTGTGAGGTGAAACTGTAAACCTGTTGTATTCAGCGCACGTGACAAATAAACTTTCATTTGATTTGATTTGATGGACATCCACAAATGAATGCACACCATGCGAAACATAACATATCATACTAAATGGAGTGTCTCAGATTTACATGCAGAATAATACGAAATGCTCTGAGACCAGGTTGAGTTTGTATATCATCCCACTTTTTTAGCATGCTGAAATGTGTCACTTTTGGGGTGATCATTCATACAATATTTTGCATTATGGAAAGATATTTCACAGTGGTTCAGATGGTACAATGATTCTCTACACTATACTTGCTTGTTTTGTCACATAAACTGAAATTAGGCAAACTATTAGAATTTTTGTAACCAGGAAATGGCGAAGAAATTTCTGCATAGTACAGCTTTAACACTCCCAGTGTTGATCAAATGTAACACTGGTTCCAGTGTGTATATGGTCCCACTTATTCAGTGTTGATTTACACTGGAGAATTTGCTGTGTGAAAAGGAAAATACTTCTCCACTCTCTGTGATAACAAAGGAATGACCTCTCTCTCATGTCAGCGAACCCTTCCGCCTGAGACCTGAATATAATGAAACAATAGGGTTGGGGGGGGGGGTAAAGTTTTTGTTTGAAAAGAAAAAGGATAAATTAATGATAGCAGTTATTTTTTTTTATCATTGTTGTTGAGGAAAGAGAATCTAATTGATTGATTAGTCACTTTAAAGCACATGCTCTTTTAGGTTTGCTATTTTTATGGTCGTGATTTTGTGTATCATTGAAGCTAATTTAACACCATTTGTTTTTAAAGAAAATGCTCTACATGTGATGCTGGTTAGTGACTTGCACTGTTTTTTCATCATGTTATCCATCATGTCTGTATCCTGTCGAAAAGCATTAAGCAAAGTATTATATCTGTCAAAATATTTTTGCACCCTACAGAAGTCTGAATTACTGTGCAAAATTCTTACAAGAACTGAGAAATATCCCACAGTTCATTTTCCACAGCTTCATGAAAACTTTGATGTGTGAATAACTTTGAGGGAGGAAGGTAGCCTAAAAAAGAAATAAAGGAAGGTAGCCTAACTGTGTTTTTGGCTTTGTTCATTTATTTAACTGTTTCAGACATGTTTGAGGCGTTAGCCCGGTTTGCAATGTAAGATGCTGATTCTGAAATACTGCTGGCCTCCTGATCAACTCAGTTTTTTACGATTTAAATGTTATTCCTGCATTAGTTGGATCCTTTCATCTGTCAGGCCTCATTGTGGCATTTGGCTAATGACTGACAGTGATGGCAACTGTAGACGGAAGCTGAGGGCTGCACAGAATTCGGTCAGATGAAATCTCTTCAACAGCAGGAGATGGAAGAACTTTCATTAAGAAGAAATGAATTGAACAAAAATATAAACACAATACGTAAAGTGTTGATCCCATGTTTCATGAGCTGAAATAAAAGATCACAGAAATGTCCCATACGCACAAAAAGCTTATTTCCCTCACACATTTGTTCATCCCTGTTAGTGAGCAATTATCCTTTGCCAAGAGAATCCATCCACCTGACAGGTGTGGCATATCAAGAAGCTGATTAAACAGCATAATCATTACACAGGTACACCTTGTGCTGGGGACAATAAAAGGCCACTCTAACATTTGACATTTTGTCACCCAACAGAATGCCACAGATGTCTCAACTTTTGAGGGAGCGTGCAATTGGCATGCCGACTGCAGGCATGTCCACCAGAGCTGTTGCTAGATAATTGAATGTTAATTTCTCTACCTTCTCCACTGCCTCTAACGTTGTTTTAGAGAATTTGGCAGTACATCCTACCGGCCTCACAACTGCAGACCACATGTATGGCGTCGTGTGGGTGAGCAGTTTGCTGAAGTCAACGTTGTGAACAGAGTTTCCCATGGTGGGGGTGGGGTTATGGTATGGGCAGGCATAAGCTACAGACAACGAACAGAATTGCATTTTATCAATAGCAATTTGAATGCATAGAGATACCGTGACGAGATCCTGAGGCACATTGTCGTGCCATTCATCTGCCTCCATCACCTCATGTTTCACAAGGATCTGTACACAATTCCTGGAAGCTGAAAATGTCCAAGTTCTTCCATACTCACCAGACATGTTGCGTTTATATTTTTGTTCAGTACAGATAACTTGATCAGTGTATACTACTTTATTACATTAATATATCCTTAATAGCCAAACACGCAATAATCTGAAAATCAATAGCATTCCTGCAACAAGAGACCGATTCAAAGAACACCTCTCCTAACAAACACAAATGATTAAACATGGTTTGTTTGCAATTTGAGTTTATAATATAGAAAAATATGGGGTCAATGCAACCATGTATACATTATAATAGAGTGACCTGGTCATAGGAGCTCTCTGAGGCTTCTTCTCCATGCTAATGACTCATTTTGCATCATGCCCAGAGGAGAGCTAAACCAAAGCATCTCCTTTTGACCCAGAGCATAATGAAATGTCTCTTTGTCATGCTCTCTGACAGAGCTGGTGCTACTGTATATTGATGTTGGCTTCTTTGCCAGCACTTCGGAGGGAATGAGAGATTAAATTATAGTTAAAAACTAGCAAGAGGAAAAAGGGCAGCAGTGCCTACCTCGTCCTCGACTCAACTCCCATCAGCTGCATTGTCTCAAGTAATTACATTTACGAGAGAGTCTGTAAGAGAAAGAGACGCCTCGTGAAGACGAGGGATTCAACTCTGCCAACAGATGTTTGTGAAATTAAAAGACTAGCTACAAAGAGAAAGAGGCGATTGGGGAGAATGAGGGGTACGAAAACAGCAAATTGCAATCTTGAGACAGTGTGAGTGAAAGGGGTTTGAATGCATTCTCTATTTGCGCCCAGGGCTAGTGGGGCAATGGATAAGCCTGATTTGTACATTCCATAGAAGAATGCTGCCTCAGGATCAAGAGTGAAACATTTTTGCGGTGCCTTTATCTCTGTGCCACACTCTCCAAAGGGCCCTGGTGGAAATTACTTGGAATGAGGGATCCCCAAAAGAGAAAATCACAAATGGCTCCCTTCATTGAAGTGCTAAAGTACACTGAAAAAAAGGAAGGTTCTTAAATTATTCTTCCTCAGCTCTTAAGGTTCCTTGGAGAACTCTTGAACGATGAAGAACCTTTGAGTTAAGTGTGAGGTTCTTGATGTGGCATCTACGGTTCTTCAGAATTCTAAAAAGTTATTGAAATGTATTGCTGCCTGCAGATGTGTCCCTTTCATAACACACAGCAAATTGTCCAGTGTTAACTGGTGTTGCTTTTACAGTGTGACATTTCTAGTGTTGATTCAGGCGTTACATTTTCACTGTAATGAGTTAAATTAACACTCAGAGGTGTAAAAAACAAAACAGTGTTGGTGTTAATAACCAGTTGAACCAAAACTTCACCCATAGTTATCATATGTCCCAGCATGCTCTAATGCAGGTTGATTTTTAGATTTATATATTTTTTTAATTAACAAAAAAACAAAAATGTCTTGATTAGATAAGTATTCAACCTCATGAGTCAGTACATGTTGCCAGCGATTACAGCTGTGAGTCTTTTGGGGTAAGTCTCTAAGAGCTTTGCACACCTGGATTGTAAAAATATGTCGTTCTGGCAGTCATTGAAAATAAGAATTTGTTCTTAACTGACTTGCCTAGTAAAATAAACGTAAAATAAGAAATGACAAGCATATGGCAGCCACCAGTATACTTGAAAACATGAAGAATGATACTCAGTGATGTGTTGGATTTGTCCCAAACATAACACTTTGTATTCAGGATTTCTTTGCAGTATTGCCTTACTGGAAACAGGATACACGTTTTCCAATATTTTTATTATGTACAACCTTCCTTCTTTTCACTGTCATTTATATTGTGGAGTAACTTCAATGTTGTTGATCCATCCTCAGTTTTCTCATATCACATCCATTAAACTCTGTAACTATTTTAAAAGCACCATTGGCCTCATGGTGAGATCCCTGAGCAGTTTCCTTCCTCTCCAGCAACTTGGTTTTATTTTTATTTAACTAGGCAAGTTAGTTAAGAACAAATTCTTATTTACAATGACAGCCTACCCCAGCCAAACCTGGACAACGCTGGGCCAATTGTGCACCGCCCTATGGGACTCCCAATCACAGCCAGATTTGAACCAGGTACTCTAGTGACAAATCTTGCACTGAGATGCAGTGCCTTAGACCGCTGCACCACTTGGGAGTACCCAACAAGGAAGCCTGTATCTTTGTAGTGATTGGGTGTATCGATACACCATCCGAAGTGTTATTAATAACTTCACCTCGCTGAAAGGGATATTCAGTGTCTGATTTTTGTGGTTGAATCTGTGCAAAGAACCATCTCATTTAAGATTCTTCAGAGAACTTAAAATGGTTCCCCTATGGTGTCACTCTGAATAACCAAATGGAACCTTTATTTTTAAGAGTGTAGAGTGTAAGGATTTTTTCCTGGTCCAACTACAATTAAATGAAATGAATGTACAGTGTGCTCCAGTGAGTGTAGTGATTGCTGGAGTGTGTCAAGACATTACTTTTGATCTAATACTCTAGGGACATCCCCCACTCATCACCACCTATCCCTCCAAAAAGCAATGCTAAAATGCATTACCAGCAGTACTTACCCCTGATACTTTAGACACTACATTTAGTGTCTTGTATTTTAAGGCCTGCCTAGAAGACAGCGATGCCTGTCCAGTCAGGTGTGATGATAAAACAGCAGCAGGCAAAGGACTATATGAAATAAATTGCCTCAGGATGGGGTGAAAGATCCATTCTTTGTATCTCCCCTCAGATTCCCTTAAATGACCTTGGTTAAAGACCATCACTTTGTTGGGCCAAACCTGTCACATTTCATCAATCTCACTGAAACTGAGCTGCTCCCCACACGGGATGGCAGTCAGGAAAACAGGAAGATTGGCAATGCCACACCTGTGTGAAATGAACCTAGAGCACAAGCTATCATAGAGCATAACCAACAGTCGATTGGTGAAACTCAAATCACAAACGTTTGCATTGTTAGTTACAAAGTTTTGAAAGCAAACACAGGCAGCATACATTTTTTTCCCTACCGCTAATATGCGACTGCACTACTTGCTATTTGCCAGATTAATTGCCAATTGTTCATTCTAGAAACTAACCTAGGGCACAGTCTACCATAAAACGTGGAACTCAGCAAGTCATGAAAGTGAATGCAAACACAGGCAGCATAACATGTTTTGTACCGCTAATATGTGGCTGTAGCCTACTAGTTGTTAATGACCAGTTATGGTGACAGTTAGATTACACTGCAATCTGTGGGGAAAGCTGCTTGTAATTTTTGACATGTGCAAGATGGCTTTATGAAATGGGAAGGAACACATTGAAGTTGAATGACCGCTATGAAAGGCGGAAGAAAGCACAACAGTAAAGTTTCACGGTAGAAGAGCACATTAGTCCAGTCTGACAGATGAGTCTTAATTGTTACCTCTGGCAAAGGGACTTCACACAAGAGAACAAAAGCTGGCCTCTCGGCGCCCTGCTTGATGCAATGTGACGATGACCTTGCTGCACTGTCCCCTCTGCAGAGATCTTTACGAGTTTACACTGACATACTCGCACATGGCTCTTTTTTCAGGTATATCTTGCTGATAGACTGATTTAGTTAACTCTGTCTGGATTTCATAGTTTAGAGTACTGTAGTTATGTCGCTTGCTTAAGATAAATTCCTCTTGTTCATCTGTCCCTTTTGACTTTTCTTTCTCTGTACTGTATATGGTTTATCCTTGAATGCATTTAAACTCGGGTCAGTTACCCCGTCCGTCGCCTCGTCAAAGTTAGTTTGGTTTCTTTGAACGTTTCCTTTTGTTCCATGACTCCAGGACTAATATTACATGTTTTCTATGCACTGCATTTGGATTGTCTGCATTGGTTTTGTCATGTTGATACTTGATTCATAGCATGTTAGTACATCAGGCAGTCGTTCTTTGATGTTAGCATGATGCTAACACATTACAGCATGATAAAGCCATCAGCTGGCTGACAGGAACCTATAGTTGGTTTTCTTCAAATAGGGGTGACGTCACTTGAAACGCTTTCCCTATCTTGATCTACCACCCTCTCCACGGTTGCCTTGTCTATTCTCATGCTTTTGTGATTGATGTCTCAATCCATGTTTACCTGAATGGTGGAACCGACCAAACATGCTGAATCAAGGGAACAATCAGCATGCTTCCCTCTTCACTTGAAATGTTACTGAAGCTGCTATCTCTTTATTTCATTGTTCAACATATCGATGTTCTCTCCTCTGCTTTGAGGGATGCGTGAGAGAGGTCAGAGCACTATCTATGTTGTCAGGGGAGAGGAAAAGAATCAGTGGGGAGTCTAAACATTTCACTTGGTCAAGATTCCATACGGTGAGGGTCCCCCACACGATCGTTAGTAAACAATAGAGTGCATCTCGCAATGCAGGATGTACACTCCCCGACGTATTTATTTGGACAATGAAGCAAAAATATTTAATTAGTTGTCTCTGTACTCCAGCAAATGTTTTCTATGAGGCGAGAGTACAGAATTTCACCTTTTATTTGAGGTGTTTTTATACATATCTCTGTTGCTGTTTAGAAATGAAAGCACTTTATCTATCTAGTCTCGCCATTTGAAGGTGTCATACGTATTTGGACAAATTCACTTATAGTGTATTACATTTTGTCAAAAGTTTAGTACTTGGTCCCATATTCCTAATTTGCAATGACTACATCAAGCGTGTGACTCTACAAACTTGTTGGATGCATTTCCAGTTTGTTTTGGTTGTGTTTCGGATTATCTTGTGCCCAATAGAAATTAATGGTAAATAATGTATTGTGACATTTTAGAGTCATTTGTATTGTAAATACGATTAGAATACGTTTCTGAAAACTTTTACATTAATGTGGATGCTACCATGATTACGGATAATCGTGAATGAAATTGTGAATAATCATTAGTGAGAAAGTTACAGATGAACAAAGATCATGCCCCCAAAACGTGCTAACCTCTCACTATTACCAAATAACAGGAGAGTATGATATTTGTAACTTTCTCACTCATCATTATTCACAATACACTCATGGTTATCCGTAATCATGGTAGCATTTACATTAATGTAGAAGTGCTCAGAAATACTATTCTTATTTACAATAAAAGTGACCCCGAAATGACACAATACATTTTTGACCAATCATTTCTTTAGCGCACATCCAAAATGCTGGAGCATAGAGCCAAATTATGTCCAAACAAAATACGTAGGGGAATGTACATACTGGTCCATAAGGGCACTTGCTAGATTTTTGTGCATAACTTTATTGGGACTCTAAGTATAAGATAGAATTTGCTCAATAATGCAGATACTGTCAATGCTTCTACTACTACTGCTATTAGTAATACATATTTATTTCAGAATTGAATAGGACAACAATTTACGTTTTTCTTGCACCTTGATCCTGATTCTATCCTGTAAACGTCCATGTCCAAATCACATGTGGAGGTCATCTATAGATGCACACAGATCATCCAAGCAGCTGGATATCCTCCTGGCAGAGAGGGAAGTGTGTGTATTAGTGGTGGTGTGGTAGTGGTGTAAGTTGGTCTTGGCTGTGCGGTGCAGTGCAGTGGTGCAGTGGTGGGCATCATGGGGGTGTTAGATGAGCCATTGATCCGTCCCAGCGTGCTGTCCCAGCGGGCGTTGCCTTCTCTCCCCTCCTCCTCACCATTGACTTCCTGCCAGGACGCACGCTGTCACGGCAGGACCTGACATTTAATGATCCTCAGATGGAGTAATGTCACATTTATCACTCGCGGCCAAACGTGACGCAGCAGAATCTGAGGGGCGAACACAGGCAGAGAAACAAAAACAATAAACCGGGGAAGAGAGAGGCCCGGCCACTCATTGGGGTTCAGTAGAAAATAACACTACTGTAGTGACAGTACAACACATTTGCCGTGTATGAGCTCTGAACCTGACTCATTGAGTCAGAGGAGCGTTTTGCTGCGAAATAAAGCTAGCATAGCAACAAATTCATAATAATCTGAAACCCTCGAGGCCAAGAGTACTCCAGATTATACCACATTTAGAATAGAGCACTCCATATTTGACCTGCAGTAGTGGGACAAATATTTACACCAGAGGAAGAACTAATAATGTCCTCATAATGTACATTGCTCACTTGACCCTGTCAATACAATATTTTCACCTCTGGTTCTTACATATAGAGTACCATATCCTTTATGGGTGGCTGGCAATTACAATGGACATAACATGATTGGCACAAAGGTCTTATTAGTTGATGTTATCCTGTTTTATGGGGATGTCACACCAATGATTAAGAAGAGTGGCTAAGTGAAGACACCGAGGACAGGGGTAATGTCAGTATGCATGCCTTCACCGATCTTACCTCACCTGGGTGATGTCTTTGTAAATCTAAAGGGAAAGAGATTAATAATAGATGATTACTTTTTTTCAAAACCTAGTAGGTGAACCTGATAAATGGTAGAGGATAGGGTGGGCTTAGTTGGGATACTAGCTCCTAAATGGGTCTGACAAGTTTGTGACAGGCTTTTGAAAATGTCACCTTTCACCTTGATATCATTCAACATACAGCTCAGGCACCTGACCCGTTTGCTGATCTCGATAGCTTGAGCATTTAAGAGAGGGAGAACAGTTCCTTACCAAGCTATAAGGCTGAAACCCTTAGCGCAAAATAGTACAAAGGAATCCCAAACACACTTATTTTGCCCTGCGACTAAGAGGTCGGGTAATTATGCATCCCTCCCAGTGACATATCGCAGCATAGAGAAACTGCTTAACTAATTCTCAACCTCCCTCCACAGAAGAAACTGAATGTAAAGGGGACTTTGGAAGAGATGTGTTAATTTACAAATGGCTTCAGGAAGACTTCATTAAGACGGCTGCAGGAGTGGAGAAAGTGCTGAGTCCTGGAGACACAAAATATTTATTCATCGGCACATTAATGTTTAATTCCTTTTTTCCTATTTTTAAATGGAGGGAGAATGGATATAGCTTTGAAATTTGACCCTATATGTAAAAGTATAGGGTGACTATGGAGAGCCTCAGGGAGTGTCATCGTAGTCATAAAAAGTGCATTAAGATCTGGCAGGGAAGAGATGCACCTATGAATATTTAGAATTATTCGAACCATATTCTCCTCTCCTCCCTATGCACTACTCTGTCTGTTGGAGAAGGCTCAATCTGTTTGCTAATTCAGAAAAATTCAAGAACTACCCAGGGATGATGTGGGTATGCCTGTGTACTGTATTTGTGTGTGTGTTTGTGTTGCGCGTGCATTGCACGTTTGGTATGTGTGCGTGCGTGCAAGTGTGTCCATGTGTGTGGTGATGTAGCTTTGCCATATCACAGATTACTAATGAGCACCAATAAACCTGAGCACCTGACATTGGCCATGAATCAATTCCTTTAATTACTCTTTGACAGTATGAACAGGTAATCACTCTACAACCTGTAGATGACTATTGATACATGGCGGATAGATGACGTTAATGTGAAACTTTTAATACGTAGCAATTCAAATGTACTGTCAGGTCACTATATCATCACTCTCATATGATCCTAGATATTCCTAGTATCTCAAGAAAATCGAAAGAAAGCCTGCCTGCCTGCCTGCTTGATAAAAGACTTGGGTTCGTTGTTAGACAACATTGGTGTGTTTGGTAGAGCTCCAGTCTAATTACAGAGCAACAAATGAGTTGCCAATCATGAGAATGTATTGTCGGCTCTTATCTGAGGAACCCATCAAGTCCACCCAATTAAAAGCTGCGACAAGAGAGAGACAGCGGCAATGAACGGGCCTCTCATTCAGTTAATTCATGATTGCCAATTAAAACAGAATACAGCACAAAGTTGTAAAGCTGTCAGGAGGGGCGGGCTAAATTACCCTTTTCCACTTTGAATGATGGATGCTTTCATTTTTTCTCTCCCTTATCTTATTTATGCTCAAGGCAGAAGGGGGAGAACAAAAGTGGGAACAGTTTAAAGTGTGTGTCGCTAATGACGAAGGTGCCGTGTCTTCTTCGACAACACATGACAAAAAAGTGTGACTTGCGTCGCCATCGGTGAAGGTTTGTTTAGTTTGTTTTCCCTCTCAAAACAGTGTAGCTTGCTTAATTAATTCATAGATATCTGTGAGACTTAAACAGACAGAGGACAGGATGCCATAAATTACTTCACCGTTACTTTCACTAACACCATGTAAAAGAGCTAGCTCTGAAAGCCAAATAACTCATCATCGAGCTGTTGTTGGTATTCCAGACCAATGTATTACAATGTCCTAGAAGATGTGCTTATGACATAAACCATGATCGAATTGTCATATAACACTTTCCGTGTCAGTTTCCCAGACACCGATTAAGCTTACTTCTGGACTAAAAAGCACTTTACATGGAGATTTTCCATTTAATTGAACATGCTTTTATGTCCAGAACTAGGATTAATCTGTGTCTGGGAAACCAGCCCTTTGTGTCTTTGTAAGAATCACAATATCAGAAGAATCAGCAAAAAATGTCAGGATAGGTCTAACAATAAATCACTAGTATATTGTAATTTCTCAAAAGCATTCATCCAACAGGTTAGATCACATCTCTAGTGTGTGATGTTAGGCCATAAGTGCCAGCATTAAATGTAATTGTGTGCACAACAGTAGAATAGAAGATGAAAGGGTACCTTATCCTGGCTGGGAGAAACGCCTTGGCGGTGTCTGCTGCACCATTAGCCACTGTTGCCATACTATTGATGGTTTAATTAAAACATGTCAGCCTAAAATATGTCATATTTTTTAAAGGCTTAAATTGATAGCTAACATTAATATCCACTTTCTCAAAATGACTTTTAATTTCACCGGCCAAATTTGAGCTTGTGTCTACACTGGCACGCCCTCCCTGTTCTTGCTCCTTAAACAATGTGTCAAACCTGGGTGACAATGACACTGATGCTCTGCACTGCGCCGCCGACTACGCCAAGTATGAACGACAAGTGTGCCTAAGAATATCAGTAAACACAACACCAAATTGTGTTCATTACTGAATAATCATCATATTACCATTAATGTACAGAACAGAATAGAGAAGAGAAAAGTAACATGACATTTAATTACAACCTCCAAACAAAGTGGCTCTAATGCACATCATATCCATTGAAGTACTCAGACTGGCCATTACCTGCTAAAGATAATGTTGAGAGTGCTGCTGATGTCCTCTATGAAGTCTGTCTGCCCAGGTATACTCCATTGGGGCCTTTTGTTTCGCCCACTCTTCACTAATCAATATTCTTACTCATGTGATGTCCTGCCTGACCTGGTCTTACAAGGTGTTACCGGCCCCTTGGAGCACTCATGTCACATGACACCTCCCCAGGGGTGGAAAAAATACCCAATTGACATACTTAGGTGAAAGTAATGATACCTTAATAGAAAATGAATCAAGTAAAAGTAAAAGTCACCCAGTAACATCCTACTTGAGCAAAAGTGTTGAAATATACATAAGTATCAAAAGTAAATGTAATTGCTAAAATATACTCAGGTATCAAAAGTAAAAGTATAATTCATTTCAAATTCCTTATATTAAGCAAACCAGAGGCCACCATTGTTTTTTATTTATTTACGGATAGCCAGGGGCACACACCAACACTACAAACAAAGCATTTTGTTTAGTGACTCCGCCAGGTCAGAGGCAGTAGGGATGACCAGGGATGTTCTCTGTTTAGTGAGTCCGCCAGATCAGAGACAGTAGGGATGACCAGGGATGTTCTCTTGATAAGTGTGTGAATTGGACCATTATCCTTTCCTGCTAAGCATTCAAAATATAATGAGTACTTTGGGTGCCAGGGAAAATGTATGGAGTAAAAAGTACACTATTTTCTTTAGGAATGTAGTGAAGTAAAAGTAAAAGTTGTCAAAAAGAAAAATAGTGAATTAAAGTACAGATACCCCCCAAAAACGACTGAAGTAGTACTTTAAAGTATTTTTACTTAAGTACTTTACGTCACTGCTCCTCCCTCCATCAGTGTTAAGACACAGCACTGATGTCTTTTCTCAAGCTATCAAAGATCTAGGGTGAAATACAATGATTCCCCCATCACCCCAAATTTCTATAAGTCTACAACATATCCAGAAGATGAGAATAAACTACTCTCATGCATAGAAATTCACAGCCAAACATACAAATAACTGCCAAAATTAAGGAAACACTTGAGTGAATGAGGAATACAACGTTTATTGAAAGCAGGTGCTTCCACATGTGTGGTTCCTGAGATAATTAGGCGATCACATCATACTTACACGGAACCCAAACTGACTGTGCACGTGTGCCATCGTGCGCCACCGCGCGCCATCGTGCGCCATTGTGCATAAATGTATTTTGTCCCCCCACACCAAACGCGATCACGACACGCAGGTTAAAATATCAAAACAAACTCTGAACCAATTACATTCATTTGGGACAGGTCGAAAAGCATTAAACATTTATGGCAATTTAGCTAGCTGGCTTGCACTTGCTAGCTAATTTGTCCTATTTAGCTAGCTTGGGTATAACCAATGAGGAGATGGCACATGGGTACCTGCTTCTATAAACCATTGAGGAGATGGGAGAGGCAGGACTTGCAGTGCGATCTGCGTCAGAAATAGGAATGACTTCTAGTTTAGCCCTTGGCAACGCACATGCTCGTTGGCGCATGCGAGCAGTGTGGGTGCAATAATTGAACAATATAGATTTCTACATTTATTTTGCAACGCTCACACACGCGACGCGAGCGATGTAGTCAGGGTATTAGGGTCATGTATAAAAATGCCCAGTCGCCCATTATTTTGGCTATCATGGCTAGAAGACATCTTTGAAAGAGGGATCTCAAAGGAGCATACAGGTGTAGGATCTACATTTGGTAACTCTTTTGATGCTGAGAACTTGTGGTGTATTTACTGTTTAAAAAGTCTTATAACATTTTTTATTTCCACTTTAAAATGTCAGACTTGATTTGCCCTAACAAAAAAATGCATCAACCCCTACAAAAAAATGTCCATTCATTTCAATACACATAATAATTCACATTTTCTGTTGCTGCAGGATTATTTTCCTGCTGTAGCAAACCGGCTCAAATTAAGATCCTACATCTGTAAAGGGTTAAAAGTTTGTGTGTATGTGTGTGTGTGTGTGCGTCTGCCTGTGTGTGTCAGTCACCAGTGGCGCAACTCCATATTACGTTTTTGTATCCTTTATATACTTTATTCCAACTATTATGTTGGTGTTTCCTTTATTTTGGCTGTTACCTGTAGCTTCCCAGGTAGCTTGTTCGAAGACCTCTGATAGCTTCACCATTATTACCCCCAGAAGAGATTCTCATGGTGGGAATGCAAGAGATAAAGCTATCTTACCAAGACCCCATTGGTGAGATAGTGATTATTCTCATTGTAAGATGTGAAAATCCTTAGACAACGGAGTGAGGATTACCGTAACTGTGTTCTAGTGAAACAGCCAGGAAGGAGAATAGAGAAAAATATATTTTCAATTTCGGCTCCAGTGGCCAGCCATGTATGGATCCACAGGGGAGGAGCTCGGCAGGTCAAGCTCTTTGTAACAGATTAAAAGGGGGTCTCACTAATGTCACCTACCCTGGGAATCAATGATGTGGCCGAGGAAACGAAAGCGGTGACGGACCGACACTAGACAGCCACATCACATCAGGCCCCTGTCACTGTGTCTCACTGTGTTCACCCTGGGCCCTTCGTTTGATCCTGGAGGCTCGGCCAGCCCCCAGGGGCCCCCTGTCAGTCTGAGTCAGCGTGGACCCCGTCTGCACACTCCAGAGGCGTGGGAGCCCCAGGGGCACTCTCAGACAGGCTTAGGGCCATATAACACCCGGTCCCTGGCTCAATCAACTCCTTCCAATCTGGACTGTACACTGCTGCACCCCTAGACAAATAAACCTCTCTGCTGTGGATAGAAAAAGAGAGAGCGAGAAGAAAGTGTTGTAAATTGACTTCTTCTTGAATGTAATCACACCTGTGACCTCTTGAGAAATTTAAAGACTTTGAAATAGGAGAGAATAAACTGGGATAAAAATAATGTATTAATACTGAGGGGTTACTTATAGTACTTTAAGTGGTTACTATGAAATATGAGACATGTTTGTCCTTGAGGGAGAATGCACTATTATTCACATTGACAAGCAGCAATGCTAATCTTTTCTGCAATCTTGTTTTTATGCTCTGATTGCCTCCATTCATCAAGGAATGTGCACTAATGATTTGTTGTCACGATCCTCCTTCAGAATATTCTTCAGAGTTGTAACTCTATGTAACTTTATGTAACTTTTTGGCACACACACACACACACAAACACATGCACACATACATACATACAAACACACACACACACGCTAACTAATGTGTGAATCTGATATCCAGTACATGAAGCACACGTGCTTTTTTACTTCCCTGCAATACCATCATTCGGTTTCAACTCATTTGGTAGTGGAATGTATATATCAGTATTCTACCTCACCCATTCCATCACTGAACAAAAGTACATTTATTAAATGAATATGGCAAATAGTCCAAAGAGCAAAAGTAATTGCAAATAATCATATTTTTTCAACAATCTTTTCCCATCAAGATATAAGATTCCCATATAATATAAAGAAATCATCTAGATAATGAAAAACGTATCATATATAAACCTGGCCGTTATTCCCATTTTGTCCATTTATCTAATCGCTTAGCTTTAATATCTAGGCAAATGATCAATCACTTTCAGGGCATTCTCTGTTGTCTTGTTGTTTACTACTTTTGGAAATGGTGATCATATAACCTTTTAAGATGACTAACCTGGCTAAGTAAACAATAAAAAAATACTGTATATTGGTAATAAGTCCCTCCTTTTTTTCTCTCTCTCTCTCTCTCGCTCTCTCTCTCTCGCTCTCTCTGATTGACTCAGCAAGCACGCTCCCCATTCTAAAAAAAAGACATGTCGATGAAACCAGAAGACCTCAGAGTTAATGAGCAGCCATGCTTCATTTGGACGGGCAGAATGGGACCTAATCTAATGAGTGTGTGTATGTGTGTGTTAATTCCTGGTAATTCCTGAAGACCCTATGTTCAAGTTTTGGAATTGGTTAATTGAGCCTATCAGAGTGATATCCAAAACACCTATTCACTTCCTTTCTCCTCTTATTTCAGGGGGTGCTGATTATATTATGACACCCAGCCATGGTGCTGGAACCACGGGAACCACAGGAGGGCATGACTCCATTTTGACTGTGCCAAATCCCAATTCATACAGGGCTTTTGCGTGAACAACTCCAACTGCGTTGTTAGTAGATGTATTTGCTTTCCTCCTTGTCTCACAGAAAGAATGAGAGGCCTTGTTGCCCTGCTGCATGGTGGCCAGAAACAGTCCAATTTGTTCAAGCAAACAGAGCACAGATGCTGGGGAAGCTTTGGGATGAGGAAGGAGGAGCGAGAGGAGAGAAGAGAGGGGGAGGTAAATGAGGGGATGAGGGAGGTAACATGCTCTTTGCCAAGCAGGCAACCACGAGGACCATCCCGTGTGAGAGTGAATGCAACAGGCCTCAGCAGTGTTTTCAGCCTGATCACTGGAGCATGTGAACACACACAACTCTTCCCCATAGTAGAAAAGTCTTCAATTTCGAAGCCAAAGCTTCTCTCGAACTGTCTCTCCTTCACTCGCTCTTTTTTCTCTCTCTCATACACACACACACACACACACACACACACACACACACACGCCCACATGCACACATGTACACACGCACAGTAATACACACACACGGAGACACTCGTTCTATCTGGTTGACAATGGGAGAAAAAACTCCTGGGGATGACACAGCCAAGAGGTGCTGTCACAATCTTTTGGAGCATCTGTTACCTTTCTAAGGAATCCTGATTGAGAACCCAATCGCTACGTTGACAATGAAAGTCAGACAAAACACACTGGAAGAGAGAATAACACATGATTGTATACTGTTCAATGGAGTCCAACATGCTGATCCACACATTCATCCCAGGTTACACTTTTGTGCCTCAATGTGTACAATATCACAGATCACAGGGGCTACTCAGCGTGCAGGCTTTTGCTGTGGCCCTCCTCTAACACACCTGATTCTACAAAATCAGCTGCTCACCATGCAGGACATTGATTAGCTGAATCACTTGTGTTAGATGATGGCTAGAGCAGAAGCCTGTACACCCAGTAGCCCTCCGGGAGGAGGGTTGGCCACCCCCGTACTAAGCTGCATACTCTCTCCCTCTGCAAACTTAATTTCCTTTTCAAGACAATCACTGTAATTGAGGCAGCTGTGGAACATAGGCTAATACAATATTTGCCCTGGCCCTTACCTTTTCCCCCACTGTACTGTAACCGACATATCAAGTTACACAAGCTGTCATGGCACTTTCTCTCCGTCTGTGTGGCACACAGAACAAAGACACTGGTGATCTGGGCTGTCATTAGGATTCGGGTCTCCCCGACACAAACAGGGGTGAATGAACATGTCTGTCTTGTCTTTGTCTTTCTCTGGCCGGCAGCGCCACGTCTGGAAGAAGGCAATCGCCGAGAATGACCCCTGCGCCTGTCCACTATTTCAACACACTTGAATCCGAAAATGCCCGTTTGGCAAGTATTACGTTCTGTCTGTCTTGTTTTTTTGGTCATTTCCATATGGAGAGAGAGGTGGTTACCACCAGTCACATGAGGGACTGACTCATCTGTTTCTTCACAGTCATCTACAAGTCATGTCATCTAGCTGTATGTCCAACATTGATGATGTCACAGAGTAGCAACTCAGGTTGCACAACCATGGTCTTTGGGTGCATCCAGTCTGATGCAGCTCATCTAAAAAGTATGTTTAATTTTAAGTTGGGGGAAATCAAGTATTCACAGCCGTCTCTAGGACCAGTCAACCAGGGCTTACAAAAAATCTTAGCCCCCAGGGAACAGGAGAGAGGGAGGCTAAATTAGTGTAATCTGAATGAGGATTGCCTGAGTATGGTGGTTCGGGGAGTGAGTGATTGTATCCGCCTGTAGCTACTGTCCACAGAAGGTTGGTGGCACCTTAATTGGGGAGAACGGGTTCGTGGTAATGGCTGGAGCAGAATCAGAAACTGTATTTGAAACTGTATCAAATACATCAAACACATGGTTTGATGCCATTCCATTCGCTCCGTTCCTGCCATTATTATGAGTCGTCCTCCCCTCAACAGCCTCCACTGCTATTGTCTGTGCTCCCATAGAAAATGAGTATATGACCACCCTAATCAATACCCTGAATCCACAGTATTTAGGTTGCTTCTAAGTTTGGGATAATGTAACGCAATTTCATTTCAATCAGTTTGAGGTCTATTTTTGTCACAGCGGCGCATATCTTCTAAAAGGGCGAAGAGTCGCTGGCCTCATCAAGAACCCGGTTCATTTATGCCTATGAGCTCTGTGCAATTAGAGACGCTTGTGAGACGCTAGCACGCTCAGATAGAGTAACATGAAGTCACAGTGGGCAAGGCCCCTCTGCCGCCTTATTAGCCAGACACAAAGTCTCCTCTGATGTGGCTCTTTCTCAATAAGAAAACAATTAGGCTCATCTGTGCACTGGCCTCTGTGCAATTACAACAGAGAAGGAATTCTTAATGATAACCATGAGATGGCCTTGAGTTGGTGCAGTCAATCACTAGCATGGTGGATGGGAAATGTAATGCTCCCTTTCAGTCGGTACTCTTGGTACAACACAACTATGGGGTGTCGCAGTCTCGCTACTTCGACTGAAGAACTAAAATCAGGCCTGACAAGGCCAATGACATCTGTGCCTCGCTAGAAGCCCCGCATCCCACAGGCGATAAGACAGAGGCTTGGATTCATTCCTTAAATTCTTCCGACAAAGGTTAAGGTTAACAAGCCGGGTTCGAGGTCACAACCATGCCTAAATGATAACAAATGATCTAGCTGTCTGGCTCCAATCAGTTTGTTTGCGGAACTAACACTGACACGGCTGACACTGTTCCCCTAGTCCACGGTGCAGGTTCCCTAGACTGTCGTGTAGCATTCTTGAGTATGTTTTCGAAAGTGACTTCCTCTCCTCTCCCAGGTGCCCATACCTCGGCTGAGTCTGAGTTGCGGGACATGGAGATGAATTGGGTCTTTGGTAAGAGCTAATGTCTTGTCTGCCAGGGCGTGTTGTATGCTCTAGCTGCCTGTTTTCAACCCGGGTCCTTTGCGCTCTGTTGCCGGTAATGGAAGGCTACTCAAAGAGAGAAGTCTGCCAGGTTCGGTGGGTACCCCCCGCCATCTGTTTCACCTCGGTCAAGCACCGCTTGCCTCTCATCCCAGATTTGTCAGTGAAGGGTCTGGTCCCACCTCCAGTCCTACGTACACTTTCGAGACCAGGCTAGCTAAACAAGCGCTGCATAGCGTGCTAGCCAGATTAGCTAACACACCGAGACGAGCTAGCCACGAGTAGCTATTCCTGCCTCCCCACAGTGGAGTTGCTTGGGTAGCTCTCTTGTTTAGTAAATGGAACATGTTGCGATCAAAGAGGCTAGCTAGCCTAGCTCAGACTAACAATCCTCCTGCTAATGTCGTCTAGCATGCATAACTTCTGGCAAAGGGAACTTACTAGCTTTCCTCTGCCGTTATGGCAACCCCATACCTATTTCCAATTACTGGAGTTGGAGGGAGTGGAGGAAGCGGTGCTTGTGTGCACCACGGATGAGGAAGCATCCCCCGTAGTGTAGGGCCTTAGCACAGGTCTGAGCGACGGACCAATGGCAAGCATCAATGGGGTTTTCAAGCTTATGAAACTGGCAGGTAAATGCTGCCAGGAGATGGCAATGTTTCGAATAGGCCTAGCTTGTGCATCAGTATCACTAAATATCTATTATCTCTACCAGGGCTGTTCAATATCGGACCTGGAGAGCCAAAATACTTTTTGTTCTTCACCCTCTCCTTCTAAATAAGGGACTAATTCAGACCTGGGATATCAGGTGAGTGCAATTAACTACCAGATAGAATAAAAAAACAGAAGTTGTTCTGCCATCCAGGACAGAAATTGAACAGCACAGCTCTAGACAGATAGGTTGCCTCCAACAATATACCAATGTTCCAGCATACACGTCTGTACAAGTACCCGAGTCAGAACAAAACGTCACCGCCTTATACACTTGCTGCCATTGTGTCAACATCCAAGCCGGACACAAAGTATTAGCTAGCCAGCGCGATTAAGAATGCGCAGGTTATTTAACAGAGTGATCTGCTGTTCCAGATTTCGGCTCAGTAGTGTTGTGGTTCTACTCTTTTTACTGACTCAAATCTTTTCAACTCGTTCAGTCAAAATAACAAATCTTTCAACTCATTTTGTTCATTTCATTCAGTAATGCAAGACCCTCTACAGGCAAACAATTAACAAAAAAATCTAATGAATGATTATTCTACAAGCCTCTCATTCACCAAAGGGGGCTTATTCTAAATGTAATTTGTGACTGAGACTTATAAAAGTGTGCTTCAAACAATGTACATTTGTGACTACCAGGTATACAAATACGATTATTTATTGATAGCTTTGAAATAAGGTCTCGTTGCGGCCACAACTAGATTATGAACGACTCTTGGCGGAATGCCCTCGGCTTGACTGCCTCAAAGGAGATTAGCATTATATCGTTTGCGAACTGCAGCAGCCCCCCCCCCACAAACGATTTGTTCTCGAGTTCGAGTGTTTGTGTTTGTTTTGGTTCTACAAAGCTGTGTACCATCGATAACATTCGATAAATAAATTAATTGCATTAATTCTTGCACCATGCGATTAATTATGAGTTCTAAGCATATATTTTTCTTGGTCGACGTGTTCAAACTATTGCATTCCATGCCTTACTATTAAGCATAAGTGCAATTTCATGTCATTTTTTAAAGAGGGGAGTTAGGCTACATGTGCCTATGTATATGTTGTACACAAAAAACACGATCGACATGTTCGTAAAAAAATGTGTTGCCTGTTCTAACGGTATTGCAAACATAAGCACGACACAGACAGGCAGGGCAGTCTAGCGATGTCATGTTCGTCATAGCTGATGAGTTACATGCAGCTATTTAGGCAGGGCAGAGCAAACACAAGCAAGACACAGACAAGCAGTCAAAATAGCGATTTAATGTTATTTTCTCATCATTGTTGCAAACATTGGCTAAGCAGGGGAGGATGTCGGATTGTCTTGGAAATTTCAGAGGAATTTTTTTTTTCCGGTCAATGTCCTCTTCCGAAACGACAACTCTCCCAACAAATCACGAGTTTGCGCAAGAGGGTCAAGCCTGAAACATTTAACTGTTTCCCTACCTGTAGGCAGACATCTCCAAACATAGCGATTCTAAACACAATGTTGAAGGTAGATGATGCAAACTAGCCACGCGAAATGCACTCAACAAAATGTTTTGTTTGATTTTGGATCAAAAAAATGAAGAGTACAGATTATTGCATGCGACAATATTTTTTTTTTGAGAAAGATAATATATATTTAAAATTTTTGTAAATATATTTATTGATTTCTTTTCATGTTGAAAAGAGATTAAAATGTAATGAATTGAATGTTATTTGTTCATGTAAAAATTGTAATGTAGCGATTTTAAGGTTGTGCCATTATATTTGGGGTGGTGACACGAGAAATTATGGAGAAAAACATTTTGTCCACAGAAATTGTGTTTGAAAAAATGGAGTCCCCACTACATATTTTTAAATTGTAGTTTCTGCCATGTCGTAGCCACTAGCCAGATTTCCTGAAAAAAGAACACTAATACTTTGACTACCTATCTGCCTCCAGACTGAGTGCTGTTGCTCTAGTCTGGGATTTCCGAGACTATGAGCTATCACTAGCTAACAGGGGAAGACTACAACATACAACACACACATGGCTCCTAGCCTCCCATGCATAGGCTACTTTCTGTCTCTTATACTAAAACTAAAACTAAATAATATAAAAAAACGAAATAGAAATGATTTTTTCAAACTGAAGCTTAATAAAAACGAGTAAATCAAGTCGGAAAACTAACAGTAATGAAACCTTAATATAAACCCTGAAATGAGCTGTCTGTCTCCAGCACAACGCTTTTCATTCCTGAGAATTAGATTCAATTACGAATTGATTTTATCTGTTAACACAGAAGGGGTCAGTTTTTCAAAGCTGTCTGTCCCATTCCCAGCTAGGTTTCAAGGTGGGCGGTCACCAGTACCTATGACTGGTTGGTAGGGTAACCTACATAATACTATTTTTTTCCATGAGTCTTTTTTTAATGTGTGTGGTCCAGCTCTGGTTGCCAGCCAGTTACCGGAGTGCATCTTACTGCCTAAACTGAGTGAGGCTCGTTGTGACAACAATACCCCCAAGTGCCACTGCCAATCGGGGAACGTTACTGATCGCCGGAGCCCTTGTACCCAAAGTGGGCCAGGCTTTAGGCAAACCTTGGCACATGAACACAGTTTTTCAACCAAAGTTATACAGTGTTCATGGGTGTCAAAAGTGTTGTGTTTCCCGCATGTGAGTTCAATGAAAAGTGTCCCTTCTCCACATTCAGACACACAGTTGTTTAGAGTGGTAGAAATGGAACCAGTCTCTCCCAGTCCACAAGGTGGCTTCTCGCCCCTTCAGATGGCACTTCACGGGAGGCTGGATAATGCGAACAGTGACATCAGGCTGCAATTTGTACAGGCTGCAATTTGTTGTGCATCCCACGCGCCTCTGCGGTGTCATCACCTCAACTGTTCCCAAGGCAGTTGTTATGTACACATTGTTGTTTTAACTGTAAGTGTAAGATGTAAATATTGTGTGTTTTATTGTTCCTGGAGGCTGTTGCCATAGTGATAACCAAAAGATACCCGTGTTGCCTCACTCCCTTCTCCAAAAGCAGGCAATCCGAGTGGTTCCTATGTCGGAGAACCAGGATGGCTGGTGCAGGTGGCATTTCCTGGTTCCGAAAAGGGACGGGACTTCGAGTCCAATTCTAGACCTACAGTGCATGCCCTCAACAGGCACATCCGAGTCTAAACATTCCGAATATTCACGAGCCACCGCTATTACAGTGGATTGGCTGGAGGCAGCAGAGTCGAGGGAACAAGCAGTGTTATACACATCCATGCTGTTGACCCATATTCAGTCTCTAGGCTTCATAAGAAAACAGAAAAAGAGCTGTCTGACACCATCTTAGTGCATTCCACTCCTCGGTCTCGAGCTAGACTCAATCCTGTATCACACTTTTCTTTCCCTATAGAGGGTGTCTGGGTTCTGCTCAGCCAAATTTTGGCTGGGTCTTACAGTGCATTTTCGCCAGTGTCTGCGCTTACTGGGGGTGATGGCTTCTGTGATAGATGTCGTTCCCCTGAGGCTATTGTTGATGCAGCACTGAGGGCTAGCCACTCTGAATGTGTCTCGCCTTAACCGGTCGCATCGGGTGTCTCTCTGCTTTTGTCACGGGGCTCCCATGGGCTGATTTGTATCCTGCAAGATGATCAGGACAGACGCATCACCCTAGGGTGGACAGTGGTGCGGTGCGAACTGCATGTTGATTATCTGGAGCTCCTAACGTTGTATCTGGCGCTCAGGCACTTCTTCCTGCTTTTGTCAGGGCGGCTTGTGTTGGTCAGAACCGACAGTGTGTCAGTGGTAGCGTACATAACCTTGGCTCGCTCCCTATTGCTGGGAAGCAGTGCACACATACTCTCGCTTCGGGCCACGCATGTCCCTGGTTGCCTCAAATGGGCCTGGCCCCTGAGAGGGCCAATCTGATGGCTAGAGGTTTACCTCCGAACGTTATTGCTACTATTAAGTCCACAAGGGTGCCCTCCATAAGAGGGCTGTATGCGTATAAAAGTGTTTGAGCTTTTGTGCCAAGATAAAGGACGTGTTCCTTTTCAGTGCTCTGTAAGGGACAAGTCCTAATGTTCCCAATGGGGGTTTTCGAGCAGAGTCAGGCATTCACCACTATAAAAGTGTACATGGCCGCTATCTCAGCATCTCATGTGGGAATTGACGGAGCCATACTGGGGCCCACCCCCAGGTTGTGCGGTTCCTGAAAGGTGTGCACTGTCTCAGACCTGTCTTTACACCTATTGCGCCCAAGTGGGATTTGACTCTGGTTTTGGAGGTATTGTGTGCAGCCCCTTTTGCACCTCTGGAGACAGGAGATCTGAATATCTTCTCCTAGTGTTCATGGCTTTGGCCTCGGCTAAACGTGTTTGGGAACTCCACGTGTTATCCGTACCTTCAGGGCGAAGGCCACTGTCCTACAGGTTCTTAGCTTTGGAGCTATTTCCCTTTGCCTCCTCCTTTTGCTTCTGAAGAGAAACAGAGCTTATATGCCTTGTGTCCAGTATGAACTTCACGCATGTATATTGAGCGGACCCGAAGTTATGTGACCAGATTTTTGTCTGTTTTGCAAATTCAGCTCACAGCAGGGTGTCCTTTAAGCAGCGTCTCTCCCACTGGGTTGTGGAGGCTATCTCTCTGGCATATGGCAGCAAGGTTCAAGGGTTACCTAGTGGTGTATGTGTCCACTCCAATAGGGTTCTGGCAGCATCTTGGGCAGAATTTAAAAGGTTGACTGTAGGGAATATTTGTGCTGCAGCATGAAGGGCATCACACCACCACTTTTGTGAGGATTTATAGCTTAGATGTCACTTCTCCCAGTGTAGCCCACAGTGTGCTTACAATGGGACAGGAGAGGGTCATTAGGCAGCACTCCGTGTGCGCAATACCCAGACTACCACATCTTGCCATGAGCCATTTCATTTGGTATCCATTGGGGCCGGCTTTGGGAGGGATATCAATTCCCCATATTTGTATTGTACAGAGAGTACCAAATGAAAAGGAACGTAATGTTATGACTACAGATACTGTTTCCAGAAGGAGGAAAATTAGGTACAATACCTGGGCTACGTTCAGTACGTTTTTACGTTCTGGAACATTCAATTGCCATCCGTGATTGTAACATACCCTGTTTCAGGGAAACATGGCTCTCTGTGTACATGGTGTCGGAGTCAGTACAGCCACTGGGATTCTTTGTGCGTCGCGCCGACAGGAATAAACATCTCTCAGGGAGGAAGAAGGGTGGGGGTGTATGTTTTATGATTAACGACTCATGGTGTAATTGTACCAACATACAGGAACTCAAGTCCTTCTGTTCACTCAAGTCCTAGAATTCCTCACAATCAAATGCCGTCCGTATTATCTCCTAAGAGAATTCTCATCGGTTATTATCACTGCAGTGTATACCCCCACCCCCCCCCCCCAAGCCGACACCACGACGGCCCTCAAGGAACTCCACTGGACCTTATGCAAACTGGAAACCATATACAGTATCCGGAGGCTGCATTTATTGTAGCTGGGGATTTTAACAAAGCAAATTTGAGAACAAGGCTACCTAAATTCTATCAGCATATCGATTGTAGTACCCGGGCTGGCAAAACACTGGATCACTGCTACTCTAACTTCCGCGATGCATACAAGACCCTCCCCCGCCCTCCGTTCGGCAAATCCGATCACGACTCCATTTTGCTTCTCCCCTGCTATAGGCAGTAACTCAAACAGGATGTTCCCGTGACTAGGACCATTCAATGCTGGTCTGACCAATGGAATCCATGTTTCAAGATTGTTTTGATCACGCGGACTGGGAGATGTTCTGGGTAGCCTCAGATAATAACATAGATTTATTCGCTGATTCAGTGAGTGAGTTTATAAGGAAGTGCATAGGAGATGTTGTTCCCACTGTGACTATTAAAACCTACCCTAACCAGAAACCGTGGATAGATGGCGGCATTCAAGCAAAACTGAAATCGCGAACCACCGCATTTAACCATGGAGAGATGACCGGGAATATGGCCGAATACAAACAGTGTAGTTATTCCCTCTGTAAGGCAATCAAACAAGCGAAACGTCAGTATAAGGACAAAGTGGAGTCACAATTCAACGGCTCAGACACAAGATGTATGTGGCATTGTCTACAGGCAATCACGGACTACCAAAAGAAAACCAGCAACGTCGTGGACACCGGCGTCTTGCTTCCAAACAAACTAAAACATTCTTTGCCCGCTTTGAGGATAATACAGTGTTACCAACGTAACAGACCAGATGGCTGGTGTGTTTACGGACATATTCAATCTCTTCCTATTCCAGTCTACTGTCTCCACATGCTTCATGATGGCCACCATTGTTCCTATACCCAAGGAGGCAAAAGTAGCTGAACTGAATGACTATCGCCCCGTAGTACTGACTTCTGTCATCATGAGGTGCTTTGAGAGACTAATCAAGGATCATATCACCTCCACCTTACCTGTCACCCTAGACCCACTGCAATTCGCATACCGCCCCAATAGGTCCACAGACGATGCAATCGCCATCACACCGCACACTGCCCTATCCCATCTGGACTGTAAGAATGCTGTTCATTGACTACAGCTCAGCATTCAACACCATAGTACCCTCCTAGCTCATCATTAAGCTTGAGGCCCTGGGTCTCAACCCCGCCCTGTGCGATTGGATCCTGGACTCACAGCAGGGTGAAGGTAGGAAATAACATCTCCACTTCGCTGATTCTCAACACTGGGGCCCCACAAGGGAGGAGAAGACATGGGCGGTTGGAGGCTGCAGGATCCAGGGGGAGCCAATCTGGATGGGAGTGCCGCATCACCTCTGATGCCTCCTGACCATTTCTGATTGATTAGGGAAAGCGGACTAGCAGAGCTCCCAATGTCACTCTCCCATTAAATAACTCTCACCACTGAACTGCTGCCGCCCCCTTTCCTGATCAATCATTCTCGCTCTTCCTCTCTTTCCGACTTGGATTCTCTCTTACTATCTGTACATCCTCCCTCTCTTGCTCTAGCTAACACCTTTGCATCTAATTAAACTTTTTAAACATCTGTCTATCCATAATATCTCCCTCAACTATTTCTCCCCATCCCTCTCTTCCACTCAACCTTATTTTCCTGCCTTCCCCTCCCTAATTTCTCTTTTTCCACCACTCTGACCCATACATCCACCCATCCTCTCTCATTTAAAGGTCAAAATCATTTTTTATCATGAAATTGGATGATATTTGGATGAAACCAGATCAAAGTAGGATGACCAAAGTATGAAAAATGACTGTTGGTTCTACATTGATAAAGCTTGATCATAAAGTTACTGGTCCCCTCCCCCATGTCAAACACTTGGATTCAGGAGCAGGATTATTAAGGGTAGTTAGCCATGTGAGATTTTCAGCATTTCTATCCCTCAAAAATATTATGAGTGATATTTGAATCACTCAAAAGGCTATTTTACATGGGAATCAGAATGACTGTTAGGGACATTAATGCTCTCTCACCTGCTTTTCCAGATCTGGCAGAAAGAGGCTGCTCTTTCTATTGGTTTGGGTCACTTCTTCAGCTCTGTGCACTACGGTACATCATAGAGGAGACAAGGATGGAGAGAATACCTAGATTCTAGCATGACAATTCAAAAAGAAGCATGCTTGTCCAATAATGCAAGAGGTATAGAACAATAAGCACAAAACAAAATACATAATAATATAATTATCTAAAACGTCCTCTTTTTCAGGTTTCTCTTTCTCAGGATTCTGTCTTCAACCGTATTCTTAAAGGGGAACCATCTTGTTGTGCAAGTCATATAACTTTCCATATTTCTTATTAACTTCCTCTCAGTTACAATATTAGTCTCTAGTTCAAGTGGCACTACCAATCTCTAACAGGAACATGCTCAGTCCTCCCCTCCCTTAATTGGACATGGCATGTGCGCATATATACAGTAGCTGCCCTCTCTGAGAAAGAACAATGTTCTGGTTTTACCCAGCTAATGACATTGTGATATGAAATAACCACCAACCCTGATACACAGACACCATCGTGTTGGACTATTAGTCTACATCTGTGGCTTTGATAAGGGCGGTCTCCTATTGTGTGAAAATGGTGTTATTAAACACAGCTTTAATTAGAGTCACTGAGCTATGTCCCAAATGGCACATTGTTCCCTGTATAGCATATTGCTTTGACCAGAGCCCTATATAAGGAACAGGGTGCCATTTGGGATGCAACCATAGTGTAGCCAAAAAACTGTGGAACAAATGGGTAATAGCATATTGGTTTGCTCCAGAGGTCTGTCAACATAGCATAGACAAGCAGCATGACTGTATTGGGTCAGTCTTTTACTGCACTCTTTGTTGCCTAAGGAGCCCAGTTAGTGGCTAATTGGATGAAAAACCTAACCTTCTCTAGATGGGAACCGAAATATGTATAGGTTGTCGCGAAAAATGTGGAGGAACGGTAAAATGATCAATTTAAAAAATGTGGAACTTGCACTGCAGGCCAAATTGGAGCAGCAATTAAGGCAAATATTTAAATAATGTAAAAACATATTGCACTGTTATGATTTTTTGGGGCTTACACATTACTGGCAGACAATTCAATATTTCAAGACCATAATTAAAATTCAGATTGAATGAACTATTCTAAATATGATTCCCTTTCCAGTCCAATTATTTATTCATCTTCTGAAACAAACCAAAACCAAATGCTCAATAGCGGGTTCAAAGTGAACCACAAGACGTCTAAAAGCTCATTTAAAAAAGCATAGACTGAAACATCTAAAAACATAGGCCTCAAAAAAGTACTGACAGACAATCAATGTGAATAGCTACTGTACTGAAGTTCATTAAAAGCTATTTGCAAGTTTAGGCCACCTGGATGGCTTGAAATGACATAAATTCCATGAGTCATCATAGCCCTATCTCCCTGTGTGTATTTATTTTAAGTTAGCTCAGAGTCCCATCAAAACCACAAACATTTAAAACACTTTAGATGGTGCCATCTGCCGACACTATAAAACTGGTCAGTTAGCAGCACTGTAAGACTTTTCTGTAATTTCAACAGTAAAACACTGTAGAATGCACAGTACAATACTGTTCGTTTGTTTTACAGCACACTGTAAGACTTTTCTGTAAGTTCAACATAAACCACTGTAGAATGGACATTAAAGGTCATGAACAGTTCAAATCAGGTTTTTATTAGATGATATTTGATGATGATATTTGGATGAAACCAAATCAAAGTATGATGTCCAAAGTGTAACAAATGACTGTTGCATCTACATTGATAAAGTTTAAAGTTACTGGTCCTTTCCCCCATGTCAAACACTTAAATTTAGTATGCAGGATTATTAAGCGGATATGATAACATCACCCTAACTCTCATTTTATTACACCAATGGTAACATGATATTCTCTTCCCTAATTTAAATAAGTACCGCCTTGTAACCAACAGTGATAGCCAACAAAGGCGTGTTTGAGGAGGGCCTACTCTACTAGTGTCAGCAAATACAATTAAAAGTTTACACTATTCATCTAAGGCAAAGATACTCATATGTCTCCCCTTTCCTCTGTCTGGTGTTAGCTAGTTACTGGTTAGTTAGGTGTTCAGCCAGCATGAAAGAAAAGAGGGGAAGGGTCATTCAAAACTCTGACGCAGTTGTCAAGTCAACACATCCGTCAGTACTACTGTCAACTGCATCACAAGAGACATGCCAAATGAGAGCTGTATTACAAAACGGACAACACGAGCTAAGTTTCAATCCAATTTGTGACAGATTTTAATGTGAATATTCTCAAATCTGCATAAAACAACATGCACATTTTCCCACCGAAGATGTTTCCATCAAACAGACTTATTTTTGGATAAAAGTCCAAAATACTGAATGAAAAATACAAATGAATGGGTTTCCTTTGCATTTTCAATGATGCTGATGGTTTTGCCACAAAAACGCTTGTGTTATATAGCAAATGTACCCACTCTGGTCTTGGCACCATAGCCAGGGGGAAGTAGTTTGGGGGTGGGGATGGGGGTGCTCTAGCCAACAGCTTGCAGATACAGTGCAGGTAGGCTACCTACATGATGAGATTATTATGGATAAGAGCGATATTGTTTTTATTTGTCAAACGGCAGCCAAGTACTGATCATCATGTCATCAGAATAAGACCCTCAATATTTCAAGGAGCACCAAGCTCATCAAGTGCACTTTCACCACCCTGTGAAGTTCATCATAGTTTATTTAATCTGTAGCCTAATAAACTGGATGGTTTCCCAAGTCTTAGTAGGAGGACCACACAACATATAGCATGGCTCCAAGTTTACATCGATATGGTGGCTATTATATCAATAATTGCGCATAAAGGTGTATCCCTGCCATTTCTTGCATAATTATTATTTTCCCGACACTAAAAAATCTCACCATGTCGAACGAACAAATAGTCTGTCGGAATTTATAAAATTGCAGAGTTCGAACAAATTACTACTCTTCTTGGTTGCACCTCCTCTATCCATGGCAATCTAACAATTATCACAGCCATTTCTGTTGAATATACAGATAAATTATTTGTTAGTCTCATCCATAGATTAACATTGAACTCAGGAATAAATACACCCGCTCCTGTCTTCCCATTCATTGGATCCTTTAAATAATCTGTATACACTGAAAGGCAAGAATAAAACTGATTACTAATACATTGATCCACTATTGTTCCTACATTATCTTTATCACGCCACTGTCTTTTCTTCAATCAGGCTAAGATTAAAATCTGGTCTTGTAGAAAACCACGGTGGCACATTTCCTATTGCCACAGATGGCCCTTTAACAAGGTCCCTGAGTCCATATTCATCAACCCTTTTCCCAATCTCTGGACCAAAACCCCTCTTTTGATATCGTTCATATTCCCAGGAGTCTTCCAATACTGTCAGTGTAGGATGATCTACCATACTACCCTACAGTCTTGCCCTGCATTCCAGGGCTAGCTTAACTTTTTTAAGGGATAGTGGCATTTCCCCAGTATCTACTTGTAAAGCCTCAACCGGTGTGGTTTTAAATGCACCATCGCACATCCTGAGTGCCCACGCTTGCATCCTATCAAGGCGCAACAGTGATATAAAAGCCTCAGAACCATATACAAAGCACCCATAATCTATGGACAATCTCATCAAAGTACAATATATATTCAGTAAAGATTGACTATCTGCCCCCCAATCATGCCAAAATATTGTCCTCATAAGATTAAATACTTTCTTACATTTAGTGTCAACGCATGTAATATTGCGTCTCCATATTTCATCAAACCATAGCCCCAAATACATACATTTTGTTACCCTTTCCATTTGTTCTCCATATAATTGAACACTGACATCTTCCTTAATCTTTTTGTTCGTGAACAACATGTGGCACGATTTAGATACAGATAACTTGAAACCCCATGATAAGGACCATTCCTCTACTGCTACAGCAGCACCTTTCATTTTCTCTATTACATAAGGAATATTCCTTCCCCTTTTCCAAATGGCACCTTCATCTGGATTTAAGGCTGCCTCTATACCCTTCTGATATCCCCAAAGATACCATCAACATGAATAAGATTGGACTAATAGTATTACCCTGTGGAGTTCCATTTTCCACCTCATTCGCTTGATAACTCCGATCCCACCCTGACCTGGAAGGTTTGGTCAAACAAGAAATCCACAATCAAGTTGTACATTCTCCCACTAATATCCATTCCATTCATATCAATTCAATTATGTTTAATCAGTAGACCTTTCCTTCACATTCTATTATATGCTTTATTGGCGTGTCGCTTGGTTCACAGCAGCACTGACGGATGTGTTGAAATGACAACTTTGTCAGAGTTTTGAATGACCCTTCCCACCTTTTGGTTCCATGTTGGCTGAAGACCTACCTAACCAGTAACTAGCTAACACCAGATAGAGATGAAAGGGGAGACATATAAGTATCTTTGCCATAGATGAATAGTGTAAACTTTTAATAATATTTGCTGACACCCTACAGTCAACTTTTGGCACCAGTAGAATAGCTATGTAATTATTCATGGGTTGCATGTTTCCTCACAATATTGTTTTGAACGTTTGTTTTGTACTGATGCCCAAATGAGCATTCTACTCAATGCATCGTCAATGAGCACTGATGATGATTTAATTAAAAGTGCAGTACAGTGGCTTGGAAATACAATGACTTTCAAAGGGAGGCAGCCGGTAGTATAGTGGTTAGCGTTGGGCCACCAAAATGTTGCTGGTTCGAATTCCCGAGCCAACTAGGTGAAAAATAGGTTGATGTTCCCTTGAGCAAAGCACTTAACCCTAATTGCTCCAGAAAAGAGCATCTGCAAAATATAAAAGGAGGGAAATAATTTGTTAGGGTGATGTCACCCTAGCCCCTTAAATGACCCGACACTATGTTTAACAGCAGAGAAAACCCTCTAAATGATATTTTTTCAACTTGAAATTTGATGACTTTTCCTAGTGACAACAACATTAGAAAAAGTGAAACATCGCCTTTGTTCATATTTACATGAAAACTATACACCACCAGGGTACAAAGATTGTCTTAGGGTCATTTTTGACCAGGAAGTTATAAAATAATTTACACACCACAAAAAACACAAAGACACACACACACACACACACACACACACACACACACACACACACACACAATGAGAAATTGAGATTATGTGTGCTACTGATTGAACTCAGCCAGCAGCTCCTGAAGAGGAAGATCCGCATGGTTGGCACAGTTAGAAAGAACAAGACTGAGCTCCCCCCTGCACACCTCGCAGAAGGGGGAGAGAGGCCTTCTCATCAAAGTTTGCCTTCACCCCCACCGCCACTCTAGTTTGTTACCTCCCAAAGAGGAACAGGAATGTGGTCGTCTTGCGCACACTGCACAAAACGGCTGAGGTCAGTGATCGTGAGGAGAGGAAGCCAGCCATCATCCTGGACTATAATCACAACAAAGGAGGCGTGGACAACCTGGACAAGGTGATTGGAATTTACAGCTGCAGGAGGATGACTGCCCACTGACCCCTGGTCATCTTCCATAACATCATTGATGTGTCCTCATACAATGCCTTTGTGATATGGAACAAGATCAATATCATTTTAGGGGTTTAGTGAAGGCGGGTCATTTTTTACCCTTAGGACAAGGGGAGTATACAGAATGTTAAGACTACACAAGGGTTAATAATCCCACATCCTGAATCCAAGTGTTTGACTTGGGAGAGGGGACCAGTAACTTTATGATCAAACTGTATCAATTTTTCATACTTTGTTCATCATAATTTGATCTGGTTTCATCCAAATATCATGAAATTGAATGAAAAAACAGATTTCGACTATTCATGACCTTTAACTGACATGTGGTAGTGGTTCCCTAACAATTTAATTTATATAGAGTACAGAGCAGAGTGGCAGCTCTGTCCGAAACATTTATTGGTTGAGTGGCTAGCCATGTCTTTTTGATCTGTTTTCCCCTGGAGTGACTGTCAGTTTAGAAGCCTCTGTTAAGGTCTAAAATGCAAGTGATATAAACACCAAATATCAGTTAGTATACTGTAATGTATAATTACATATTCACTATTTGCAATTGCTGAATAGTTTTTTTCATTACAATTCAACAATGAAGTACTGTTTTGCTGTATATTCACGGCAGCATACTGCAAATTATAGAAATTGTAGATATTGTGGTATCACTGGCTCATAGACATTTACAAATTAAATGTATATAGGAAACATCTCAGAGTGGTAGCAGGTCTTAAACCTTTCATTGTTGAATATTTAACCATGTCCATTTAATCTGATTTCTCCTGTAATCACGGACAGTTTGGAAGCTTTTGTTTAGGCCTCTAGAAGTACAAGTGATATAAAATACCTAGTATTCATTAATAATCTGTTATATACACATGCCTAGCAGCCAATCCCTTGTAAAAACTAAATATTACTGCTTAATAGTCACTTTTACAGTCTTGTACTGTGCTTCATTGCATTTAAATTATTGTAATTTATCGGAAGCTGGCATCACAATACTGGGGATATCTCAGTAAGGTACTGCCATTATCCAGATATAGTCAGAGATACAGTATATCATAAGATATCTTGTTGTAATTAGATTTTTTTTGAAGACCAGTGTATGCTTAACTACAACAACATGTTCAGCAGGCTAATGGGTACAGAAACGTTTTACTTCCTATGGCTGTCATGTGTTTTTTTTATCAACCTTGGTTGAATGCATCAACTAGTTAGTTGCACCCTCTAAATGACACAAATGTAGGCCTAAATGTAAATATCAAAATTAAAACTTGCAAAGAACAGTGAGTAATATGTCACTGGGTAATTAAAGTAAAAGGTTGTAATTGTAATTGGTACTATAAATTAGGTTACACTAACTGACTTGGTACTGTATATAAGACTACAGTAACAGTTTTGGTACCATAACATGATTACAGTCGCTGTACTGTAAATCATTTTGTTAGGTCTGGTAGTCATGCCCCAGTTCACGCCTGGCATTGTACCTTGCGCCTCTTTGTGGGAGTACCCAAAACCCTACGCAGCTGGCTGGGGAATCTCCAACTGAGCCAGCTCTGGTGCAGCCAGAGAGGAGAGGACCATCTGAATAATTTTCAGTCAGCGAAGGCACATTCGTCTGTTTGCGTGTGTGTGTGTGTGTGTGTGTGTGTGTGTGAGTGAGAGAGAGAGAGAGAGAGAGAGAGAGAGAGAGAGAGAGAGAGAGAGGGAGATGGAGATGGAGATGGAGAGGGAGGGGATTCGGGGATCGGAGTTCCTGCGCTGCATCTCTTCTAGGTTCACCAATGCGCGTTGTGGTAGAGTTATGCTATTCACCTGTGCACGATCAGGAATACGTTTGTATTACAAACTTTTCATATATTTTTTGTCATCATCACCTCTAGTGGTAGCCAACACGGAAAGAGCTCAACTTTTATAACTTACGACCTGCCAATACGAGGTAAGTTTTATCGAATCATTGAAGTTGTGAGTAAATTCAAACCTATGTTACGTGCATTTCCACCAGAGTTGTTGCTTGCAGCAGTTGAGAACGATTCCACTGGGACATGAAGTTGGCGTATGGTTAATTCATGACATTAAATTATATTTCGCTAATTCTGTCATCAGTATGCAGTGGACACAGCTTTCCTGCAGCGGCTGTTCACTGATATGTTTGTTGACCAAGCGTTTTGTGGTGAATGGTGCGTCATGGACATTTTAATGCCAAACATTTTTAACATTCGATTGAGATATCTCGCTTCCCCCGTTGCTGTCTCATTTCTCTCAACACAGTTGGAGGTGAGCGCTATAAGTGTCAGACCTATTTATGATATGCTATGGGATGTTCTTAGTCTCTAGCCTTCATCAGTTCAATGTTGGCGTAATGTAGCTATAAATGATGCGACGCTCCATTTTGGGAACATGCATGCGCAGTGTTGTTTCAAAATAACTTTATTTGTGTAGACTATTGCATGTGCACATTTAGCAGATTCATGTTAGGATTTGTTTTGTGAACGTATGGTCTTTGAATATGAATAGCACGCCACGAACTACGGTATGTATACCGTGGTCACTTATGGGGTATTTGACAGAATGTACATTATAATAGAAAAGGTAATAAAAAAGTTATAACAATTAAGGCTATCAACCTGCTTCTCTTGGCAGTGTCTGGAATGAGAAATAAACACGTCATGCATTAAAACTTATCAAGCATGAAATGCATCCTACTAATTGATCAAATGAAAAGTTATGATTGGCATGCATACCATGATGACAACAACGTATTGGTCGTTTGTCACTGCACAGTCGATACAACTACGTATGGTACTTTATAAAATGGTAGATGGGATACGCAGAGCAAACTGCATAACGCACGGACGATTCTGCCACACTTCTCCTAGACCTTGCTAAGGTGGGGACTGATCAGGGTTATTTTTATGGTGGGTGTTCCACATGGAATTCATACTTTAGATGTCATATTCATCTATATTCTTTTCAGGTTCTCCACACTGTAATTTAGGAAATTCTCATTCAATACAGGAGCAAATTAATAAGCAATGCTTTCATCATTTGAAAATGAATTTCAATTATTAATGTTGCTTGAGATTGGATTTGTTTTATTGCTATGAATCAGCCATTTTCTTGCACAACACAAATCAATCAGCTAATTTTAATTGGAGTGATGCAATTAATCAATTTGCTCTCTAATCAAATTGACTTTTGAAAAGTTTGTCTGCTGTTGCAGGTTGATATATTTTGATATTCAGAAGACTGATTCATTCATTCAATCCTCTAATTATGTCTGCCTAGATAGTTTTCACAAAACAAGCCTATGCTTTCTTAGGTTTGTGGCCCCTCCCCATCTCAGACAGTAATACTAATTTGGACTCCTTACAGTGTGTCTACCCCACTATGGAGAAGTACTCTTACACTCTCCTTCTGTGATAGTACATATTACAAACCTATAACCCACCCCATTAGATGGATTGCTTTGGCTATACTAAGGCTAAGAGGTGTGGATTGAAGCAATTGGAGGCTGATGCTTCGTAAAACCCATAGAGATTTGAAAGGCTATCTGCTCTCAGCCACTGGCAGGCTTACATCAATGAAAAGTCCTTACATTTCCTAGAAAAACACTTTTATGTGACCAAGTCACTGACTCACCTACATACAGTATCACGATTGTCCCATATGAGACCTATAGTATGGGTATTTCTTAGGTACAGCCTCCTTTACAAATAATGTTGACAACTATGCTGTATAAAATCAAAGATAGTTGGGAACAGATTTTCAATGTTTCAATACCATGGCATTGGGTTTATGAACTGATATACAAAACAACAATTGATGCATCAAATCATTCTTTACAATTTAAGCTATTATATGAAATTCTCGCTACAATAATAGTGCTCAGTGTTTGGGGTATTGAACAGTCAGACCGGTGCAGACTTTGCCACGAGGAAACCGAATCATTAGAGGATCTCTTTTGGTACTGTCCATTGGTGGATTGTTTTTGGATTCAAGTCCAGGAATGGTTGTTCTGCTATAATGTCAGGGTGCGGTTGGACCTGCAAACAGTATTGCTGGGGGATTTGAAGGACCACAGTCATTCAATAGTAAATATCATTGTGCTCTTGGGTAAACATTTTATTTTCCGGGCAATTTCGGCAGAAATGCTGCAGATGGGCAGGTTCAAGTCCCTAGGGATACACCATGGGAGAATGGAAGGATGTATTGTGAGAGGAAATTGTAGAATGATTATTTACTGGGAAGATGGAAGATCTGTGGCTGTCTGAAGTAAATATATACACAAACGTACAGTATAAATGTTTGAGGTCCTCCAATCAGAGGTGTGGGTGGGGATGGGATTATTGTATGTTTTGCGTTTCGCTATTTATACTGAACCAAAATATAAAAGCAACATACAACAATTTCAAAGGTTTTACTGAGTTACAGGTCATATGAGGAAATCAGTCAATTGAAAAAAAAACATTACGCCCTAATCTATGCATTTCACATGACTGGGAATACAGATATGCATCTTTTTGTCACAGATACCTCAAATATAATGGGCCTCACAATGGGCCTCAGAATATTGTCACGGTATTTTTGTGCATTCAAATTGCTATCGATAAAATGCAGTTGTGTTCGTTGTCCGTAGCTGATGCCTGCCCGTACCGTAATCCCACCGCCACCATGGGGTACTCTGTTTACAACGTTGACATCAGCAAACCGCTCACCCACAAGACGCCATGCACATGGTCTGCAGTTGCGAGGCCGGTTGGATGTTCTGTCAAATTCTCTAAAACCACATTGGAGGCAGCTTATGGTAGAGAAATTAACATTTAATTGACTGGAAGCAGCTCTGGTGGATATTCTTTCAGTAAACATGCCAATTGCACGCTCCCTCAAAACTTTGCACATCTGTGGCATTGTGTTATGTGACAGAACTGCACATTTTAGAGTGGCCTTTTATTGTCCCCAGCGCAAGGTGTACCTGTGTAATGATCATGCTGTTGAATTAGCTTCTTGATATGCCACACCTGTTAGGTGGATGGATTATCTTGACAAAGGACAAATGCTTACTAATAGGGATGTAAACAAATTTGTACACTAAATGTGAGAGAAATAAGCTTTTTGTACATATGGAACATTTCTGGGATAATTTTCTTTCATCTCATGAAACATGGGACCCACACTTTACATGTTGTGTTTATATTTGTGTTCAGTGTATGTTTTGGTTTCATGCTGTGAGCAGTGTGTGTGCTGGACCTGGTAGTTATGGGTGAGCTCGCTTCCATAGGGGCTTGGTTCTTCCCGCCCTTGAAAAATCCCTTTGGGCCAGGGCATTGCCAGCGTCTCGGGGCAGGTGGGGGCGAGTGCGCCCTCTGACCAGTGCACCCACGGTGGGAGCGGCCATTCGTATTGTCTTTGTATTGTGTTATTGTAATTTTAAAGAAAAAATTTATATATATATATATATATATATATATATATATATATATATATATATATATATATATATATATACTGTATATATATATACACTACCGTTCAAAAGTTTGGGGTCACTTAGAAATGTCCTTGTTTTTGAATGAAAAGCACATTTTCTGTCCATTGAAATTACATCAAATTGATCAGAAATACAGTGTAGACATTGTTAATATTGTAAATGACTATTGTAGCTGGAAACGGCTGATTTTTTATGGAATATCTACATAGGCGTAGAGGCCCATTATCAGCAACCATCACTCCTGTGTTCCAATGGCACGTTGTGTTAGCTAATCCAAGTTTATAATTTTATAAGGCTAATTGATCATTAGAAAACTATTTTGCAATTATGTTAGCACAGCTGAAAACTGTTGTTCTGATTAAAGAAGCAATAAAACTGTCCTTCTTTCGACTAGTTGAGTATCTGGAGCATCAGCATTTGTGGGTTGGATTACAGGCTCAAAATGGCCAGAAACAAAGACTTTCTTTTGAAACTCATGCAAGAAATTGAAGATCTCGTACAACGCTGTGTACTACTCCCTTCACAGAACAGCGCAAACTGGCTCTAACCAGAAGAGAAAGAGGAATCGGAGGCCCCGGTGCACAACTGAGCAAAAGTACATTAGAGCGTCTAGTTTGAGAAACAGATGCCTCACAAGTCCTCAACTGGCAGCTTCATTAAAAAGTACCCACAAAACACCAGTCTCAACGTCAACAGTGAAGAGGCGACTCCGGGATGCTGGCCTTCTTGGCAGAGTTGCAAATAAAAAGCCATATCTCAGACTGGCCAATAAAAAATTAAGATGGGCAAAAGAACGCCGACACTGGACATAGGAACTCTGCCTAGAAGGCCAGAAACCCGGAATCGCCTCTTCACTGTTGATGTTGAGACTGGTGTTCTTCAGTTTCTTGGCAATTTCTCGCATGGAATAGCTTTCATTTCTCAGAACAAGAATAGACTGACGAGTTTCAGAAGAAAGTTCTTTGTTTCTGGCCATTTTGAGCCTGTAATCCAACCCACAAATGCTGATGCTCCAGATACTCAACTAGTCGAAAGAAGGCCAGTTTTATTGCTTCTTTAATCAGAACAACAGTTTTCAGCTGTGCTAACATAATTGCAAAAGGGTTTTCTAATGATCAATTAGCCTTATAAAATTATAAACTTGGATTAGCTAACACAACGTGCCATTGGAACACAGGAGTGATGGTTGCTGATAATGAGCCTCTGTATGCCTATGTAGCTATTCCATAAAAAATCTGCCGTTTCCAGCTCCAATAGTCATTTACAACATTAACAATGTCTACACTGTATTTCTGATCAATTTGATGTAATTTCAATGGATAAAAAATGTGCTTTTCTTTCATAAACCAGGACATTTCTAAGTGACCCCAAACTTTTGAACGGTAGTGTAAATAGATGCTCCAAATGGTTCTCCACACTGAACCCTTTCTGTGGGTTGTCCCACTTGGTTACACTCTTAGAAAAAAATATTAATTGAGAAGGGGTAGGATTCTACCAAGAACCTATAGATGGGTCTGTTATGCAGTGTTTATCACCAGACCCTTACAGTCCATTCTATGGCAATACGTGATTGTGATTTGCCATTGTGTGATCGGAATGCTGCAGTGCAACTTGTTCCCTCAAAATACACAGTGACTTGGTTGAAAATTGCTCCAAATCAGCTATAGAAAAACAAGCATCTCTACTGTACTCCTTAGGGCTCTTGCGTTTTCAGTAAAACATCAGGATTATAAGATTCTGTTATTCCGTGAATAGGGAGTTGTCTCAGTGGTTTCTTTGAACCCCCTCTCTCTGTTTGCATATCAGAAAGCCAGTGCCCATACTAACCTTACTGAGCTTATACGAGCCCATAGCAATCAGACAAGGGGTCCAAGATGGAGTAGTGAAATGCAAGTGTTTACAGATTTTACCTAACACAGACAACTGGCCAGTATCGACTTTTCAGTGTTACATTTCTAGTGTTGATTCAGGAGTTAATTTCACTCTGTAAGAGTGAAATTAACACTCAGTGGTGTAAAATAAGCCTCAGTGTTGGTGTTAATGAGCATAGTTATTGTTTTACACTGTGGTGAGTAAAACAGTCCCATCAAAACCACGAGCATCATTATCATGTTTCACAGAATGCTCTACTGCGGGTAGGTTATTTTTCTAAACTAATCCAATCAGTTAGTTCGATTTATTGCACCTGTTACCGAAATGGTTGTTCCAGATTAAGTGGTTTAGGTAGTCTCCATTTTCAATTTCCATTGTCCTGACAATCATTCTGAATGCGGATTAATAAAAATACAAACTGTTGGCAATCCTAAATCTGTCTGGATTCCAATCGGAATTATGCATTAATTTGCAAGTCAGCATAATGTGACATTCAGGCCTGATGTGGTCTATAAACCAGGAGATTCCTGACACCGCTGTGTTAGAGGACATCAAAATAAGACCTTGTAATATGTAACGTATATTGTCATAGTTTTTAAAAAAGTATAACATTTGCCTAAGGACTCGCTTGGTGAAGTACATTCATGGTAGGTAACTCTATTATGGTCAGTGCAATCCAGATCCTTGGGACATCCCTACCCTTAACCCCAACCTTAACTCCTACCCTTACCCTTAAAAAGTTACCTTAACCATAACCCTAACCTTAACCATTTTACATTTTAACTTCAATGGGGTAGGGAAGTCCCAAGGATCCCGGATAGCACGGACCACTCTAAAATTCACAAACATTTTTAAGGGACCCTGGGAAATATGCAAATTAGACTTTACACCATACACCATTTCATTATATTTCACTCCACTGTAGATAGAAATTGTGTGTTTTTTTTACCCCACAGTAGAGCAAGTGCATTTTATATTTAATTCCAGATCAGAGTGAAATACTAATTAGTTCACTCCAGTGCATAGTGAAATGCCTATTGCTTTACTCCAGTGTATAGTGAAATCCTTAATATTTCACTCCAGTGTATTGTGAATTTCACACAGCCAGTGTACATTTTCTACTCAGTATAGGGTTATAGAAACAGTGTCTAAATGTTAACATTTGAACACTTTTGAAAGTGTTAAATTCACTCTGTTAAGAGCGGATGCATACTGCATACACACAGCAAAAGTGTTAGAATTAACACTACAGGGAGTAAGTTTAACACTTCCAATTTTGCTGTGTATTTGTTGTGCCCCGGTAGACACTGTGAAATCTACAAGCTATATGAAAGGGCGGAAATTAGTGATTGGTTACTAAGCACTCTTAATCCCATTGTGAGGCGGGCAAATGGGATTAGAGACCTCAGAGAGAGAGAGAGAAAGAGAGAGAGAGACCGAGACCCTTGGTACATGATGCAGATTCATATTTACTTATCACTGTCTCTCCAACACTCTAATTTCTCCCTTTTACTACTGGTATTTTAAAGCAACTAAACACCTTCCAAATCAGCGATGTGTAAGGTGATGCTTTTGTTATATCCTTTTGTTATATCCTTTTGTTATATCCTCAAGTGCAAATGGTGGAAGGACAACTTCATTCTTCAAGCAAAACAAAACAGATATTTCTCCTGTACACTGAAGGTTGTAAACATCTGCTCTTCCTCTCTCCATCCCTCTCTCTCTTGCTCCTTCTGTTTCTTATTGATGCACATAGCGTCAGCGAGCTCTTGACTCTCCCTACAATTCATTCCCAGTTCCGTTCTGTGGGGCTTTGGGTTAAGCACAATAAGAAGCATTAATTTGTCTGCTCGCCTCAGTCTGACCCTGCACTGGGCAGATCCTCTCCAACACAATACCACAGTCTCAACCTGCCTGCCTCTGCCTCTACGGCTCTCTTGGTTCTCTCTGCCCTCCAGCCAGATCTGTTCCACTTTCTACCACTACCTGCCATTAAATCGGATGCAGGAACTTGCATTTACTTACTCCCTGTGTGTGTGTGTGTGTGTGTGTGTGTGTGTGTGTGTGTGTGTGTGTGTGTGTGTGTGTGTGTGCGTGTGCGTGTGTGTGTGCGTGTGTTTTCCATTCCGTACATCATTAGGCTTTTCACATTCAGGACACAAACAGGTCACCTTGAGATGTTTGTCTGTTGGCGGGTCAAGTGGGACCCAGGGGATCCTGAGTGGTGCAGCAGTCTAAGGCACTGCATCGCTGTGCTAGAGGTGTCACAACAGACCTGGGTTCGATCCCAGGCTTTATCACGACCAGCTGTGATCAGGAGTCCCATAGGGCAGTACACAATTGGCCCAGTGTCGTCCGGGGTAGGCCATCATTGTAAATAAGAATTTGTTCTTAACTGACTTACCTAGTTACATTTTTAAAAAGCGCTCTGTTTCTTAGAAGTGAGCAATGGTTCTATGGAGCACCATTTCTACTCAAAGATTCCTTTCTCTTGGAAAGGGTTCTTTGCGGTCTGAATGGTTGCAAAGAACCTTCTTGCTAGAGGATGTCTCCACTGAAACAACCATTGATGTCGCTAAATATGAGTTGGCAGCAATTTCATCTAATTAGTCTTCTCCTTCTCTTCTTTATCTCAGTTTATACCAGGTTTGAGCAGGACTAGCATAACAGTGTGAAGGTGGAAACAGGCTGGTTGAAATTCTGTGAAGTGTCACTGCTCTTTTTGCCTCCCGAAATAAAGCCGCAGCCATGTGAAATGAAAACACTTCTGAAGCAGTGCATGATACCATCATTTATCTCTATGTGTTAATTACCAGCACTTGATAATGACTTCGTTAAGGCACGAGTGGAGCGGAGCAAATGACTTCCAGCAGGATGTGGTGTTAGCTGTTTTTATTTAGCTCCCGGGGAGAAAGAGGAGAAAACACAATGAGTGCTTAGAGACTGTGTGGGAAGAGAGAGGACATTGCATGCCAAGGTAATTATCTCCATTGGCCAAGGCATCTGCCTATAGTCTACAGGAGGAGAGAAAAAGACAGGTCAGAGAGGAAACAGACGTATGCATGGTCAAGAGTCTCAGTTTCTGTTTCTTAAGAGCTCGCTTTCAGTTTCAGTAGTCCTCTTGGGATTTGTTGGTGTGAGTTTTCTTCTGGCTGACTTGAATTGGTAAGTCAAGTGATATTTGGTCATGTACCCAGTGAATGGATTGACTTTCGCGTTTTCACACTCTCGTTACATTCTTTTATGGCTAAGCCTGCTCAGCTCTCAACTAGATAACAAGTCACAGTATACTGCTCAGGTAATTCTCCAATGGTGGTGTCGCTGGGATGTGGTGTGATATATGCTTAGACAACAATCGATCATAATAAGCCTATTTCACTACTTCCACTAGTTCCTAATGGCATGATTGGTCGTTGGTAGTCAATCCCATGCAGCAGCATGATGGTGGCTGAGTGACTGAGGCAGAGATCGCGTTGCATGCTCATACGGCGCTCCGTAGTCCACACACACACAAACTGCTGGGAGTAGAGGTCAGAACACGAACCGGTCCGTCATGTTGCTGACAGCTCAGATTTATTTTTAATCTTGTGGATGAGGGCTTGCCAAACAGATCAGGTGCCTTGTTAGTGTTGTGTGGGGAACCATAGCGGTATTACTTTGTGCCCTTCTACAAAGAAAATGTAACAAAATAACGACCTTGGAAAAGGTAAATCTGCAGTAATGTGAATTCAGCACGAAAGAAGGCTGAACGACACTTAATTGTTATTCCTACCGCCCACTATTTTTTTCCCTGTATGTGGAAATCACTTTGCTTGTGTACATAGATAAGCCAGGTCATTTTGCTCCAATATTCTTGTTAACATTTGACCTCACTCAATTTGGTTTATGTTGGGAATGGGAATGTACAGTGTAGGTTAGTACGTAGAACGTTATGGGCCCTTGAAGGATACTATGTTAATTGTATTTACCATATTTACTGTCTATTCATTTTTGTTCGATTTCTTTATCAGTGGTTGAAAAATGTAATTATCATTGCATCAGCAAGCACATTACTTAGTGTCTAAAGTGACTGCGGTCACTGAGGCAATTTCGCTGATGGCAGTTTCTCCCTCTCTCTCTAACTCTCTCTCTCTCTCTCTCTCTCTCTCGCTCTCCTCATCCCTTTGTTCTGATAGGTGCCAATTACTCCACCCCTGTGGTGAAGAAGCAAGCTTCCCCATCGCCATTGACCCTCAATCTACCCCCAATGTCAACCCTCTATCTCCAAAGTGGAGGGAATTACCACAGCTTTTGTCTACAATCAAGACCAATGAACAGCAGCACCACTCCAATACCCAGAGCTTGACTTTTTCCCTTTTCTTCAATCCAAGTACTCTCTTCTTCAGGGTTGTATCCACGGTCTTCTTCTTTTTCTTTTTGGCAAAACATTGGTTCAGGAGGACAGTGGGGATCAGGCCCTGAGGGTTTTGACATTTCTCCGCTGTGTGATTTTTCTCTCTCCTGGTCTTGTTGCTTGTTGGAGGGGGCCTAAATGAGGTGGTGTGGCTCAGGAAGTGTGTGGAGAGCAGGTGCTCTCCTGGCACTGCTGCTTCCCCTCTGGGAGCTGGGCTGCTGGGGGTTGATCTCTGCCTCTGGGGCCTCTGGGACACAGAACCAGGCCCAACACACTGCTGGAGGCCCATGGGAGCTGCTTCGCAGGCACAAACGCAGCTGGGTATGGAACCAATTCTTTGTCCTGGAGGAGTACACAGGTGAAGAACCGCTGTATGTTGGCAAGGTAAGTGTTTGCACTTCATGTGTATTTATATAGCAGTTTGGATGAGAAACAAACAATAGATATTGTTTAACTGCACCATGTTTTTAGATAACAATTTACAAGATTTCATCACTCTGATCACTAGGAAAACATGTAGAATACGTCAAAATAAGTCACTCTGATTGCTTATTTGTTTTGTTAAACACATCCATTCTATTTATAGAATTTGTCATTTTAAGCTCATGTTTCAGTCATGTGTTGCTTGTCTCTCAAGTTTATTGCATTCCAAACAGGTTGAAAAAAATATACATTATTTTTTCAATAATTAGAGTAAGTGATCATTTGAACCATTAATCACACAATGCTGTTTTTATTTTTTTTTATTACATGTTGCACTCTCTCTTTTAAACTGTATTAGTGTATCAGCAACTCACAACGGGTGCCAGTAACCACAGCTCATTTCAGCACCACATTTAAGCAGACAGCTCCCTCTCAGTGAGGGCCTGAGCTCAAATTGGGCAGATGGGCCTCATTTGCATTTCCTGGATTTCTGTTTTCTTGAGGAATTTCGTGGTCTTATAATCAAATCAGGTTTCAGCTTTCCGCTCATCTGCAGGATAATTGCTCAGGTCTGCATGTGTTTGCAGGCTCTGCACTCACAAACACACTTCCTGACAGTCTCTGAACTAGATAAGTGGTTCCAGCAGCAGGAATTAGGATAGTTGTGACTCTCCCATTATCTCCCATTGAGTGCTGGAGAAATGTTATGGATAGGAAGCCAAATCACAATGTGTATCCTTAGTGTTAGTGAAACCTTTATGTAGTATACTGCATATACTGGCCTCAGTGATTATGTGTATTTACTATGGTTGTGGTATGCATTTTATTTTTCTTTATTTGTAGTCTTTGTTAGTCATTTGATTGGTTTCTTTGTACAATGTTGACCTTTTAAAGTTGGAATGAGAGCGGTGCAGAAGGTCAATCTGGGCCACTGAGTTGAACCTGAGATTTGTGTACGTGAAGTCAAAGTTTCTTCTCTGACTCGTACACCTCCAGTACGATAAAGTTAAGTGCATAAAAGCACCTTTTTCATTACCCTCCAAGCACTCGGTCAGGCTTGTACACTGTAGAAATAGTAGCATCAAAACACAAAAAACTGTCACTCATACAATCAAGTGGTTAAGAAATACAAATGGTCTATAGCCTAAATATTGATTGAGGATAAGGGCCTATGGAGAATATTTTTTTTGTGGAATAACACTTTATGCTTTGTTTAGACAGATTAGAAACAGGAGGAGACAGAGGAGTCAAAGTGGGACAGGCAGAAGCGGGAATTGAACCCCTGACTTCCGGGGCAGTAAAATGGCACATTTCATTGTAGTCTCATTGGAATATTACCCACTCAACCACTCAGCCACACTGTAAACATAAATTCTGGGGTAAATTGAAATTGACAAAAAAAAAAACATACTTATTAAAAAAATGTACCCTTTAATTAAATAGGCAAGTCAGTTAAGGATAAATTATTATTTACAATGATGGTCTACACCGGCCAAACCCGGACGACGCTGGGCCAATTGTGCACCCCCCCATGGGACTCCCAATTACGTCCGACTGTGATACAGCCTGGAATCGAACCAGGGTGTCTGTAGTGACGCCTCTAGCACTGAGATGCAGTGCCTTAGACCACTGCACCACTCAGGAGCCCAACAATCTGTTCATTTCATTCCTTTTCTGGTAGTGCTCCAAGTTCCTGGCAAGGTGTTACACACTTAAGTATTGTTACAACACACCATGTAATGTTTCAAAACATCTCAGGAGGATGTGTTTCAATACTCCAGCAAGAAGGTTTTGTCTCCTTCGCAATGGTGGCAGTTCAGTTGCCACTAGTTTTGGTTTTACAAAACACTTCATTTTAACACTCTTCAGTGTCAACGGAGACAAGGTCCACAGCTTTTAATAGGAAGCTTTTGTAGGTATTTAAGAAGCATGGGCAATTATTCATCCATTTGAATCATCTTTCAGGATACAAGAGGATCTGAGATTTTTGCCTGCCTCAAACCTTAACTTCTCACCCGCTCGCATGGCTGACCAATCAGATCTGTTTTTTCCTAGAGGTGATGCATGTTGCCCAGGAGCAAAAGGGACTGTCACGTTAGGTGTCATGACACTGTTTCTGACATGACAGGAAGTTCTGACCTCGTGGCTGAGGTCAGAACTTTGCGTTCATTTGTTTTTTTGTTTTATGGACTTCAAGTGAGAACCTAAGTGAATGTTATCATAAAACATGTATATATTTAATGCAATACCGTAGGTATTTCATAAGGCCTTAGTTTGAGGGCCTAGTTTTCCCCTAATACAGGGGCCTGAAACTCACTTTGAACCAAAACCAAGCCCGTCATTATCATATTTCCAAGCATACTCTACTGCAGGTTGATTTCTATCTTTTTTTATGTGTTTTTGCTTGTACATTGATTGATACATCTTATGCTAAACAAAGATAAATAACATACATTTTTCTAAACTAATCTAATCTGTTAGTTAGAATTTTTTTTACCCGTTACTGAAATGGTTGTTCCAGTTTGAATGGTTAATGTAGTATCCTTACAATGTTCCTAACTCTGGCAGGCATTCTGAATTCAAGTTGTAGGTGAAGAAGAGCTTCAACTGTTTGCGAGCCAACTCTGGGTGGATTCCAATATGATTTACACATCACTTTGCAAGCCAGCAAAATATGACTTGCAGGTAGGGTTGCAAAAATTTGGGAGCTTTCCTGAAATTCCCAGGTTTCCCAGAACTCCCAGGTGGAATATATCTCGAATCCGGAGTCCTTCAACCAGGATATCTGGGTATTTTGGATAAGTTACTGGAAGTTTGCAAACTCTACTTGATGTGGCCTGTAAATAATCAGTGTGCGATATGTAATTTATTGTCATAAGTTTAATTTTAATGATAACATTCACATAGAAACTCACTTTTTGAAGGCCACAGGATTGGAAAGGAATGAATTCAACAACCATGTATCTGTCACAAAAAAATTATAGTCATGGTTGGTAACTCTAGAATTCACTCAAAAGACAAGGCACTCTGGGAAATATTTGAATAGGTTTTACACTAAGTAGTGTATTAATTTAACACTGGTTCCAGTGTGTATATGGTCCCACTCTTTCAGTATTGATTCAACACTCTCAGTGTTAATTTAATTTAAGACTGGTTCCAGTGTGTATATTGCCCACTCTTTCGGTGTTGATTTAACACTCTCAGTATTAATTTAATACTGGAGAATTTGCTGTGATAGTCCTCCTATTTATGTAATGAAGAAGAACTTATTGTGTCTCCATATTGATATGTATGCTTGCACTCAAAGAAACAAAGTGGCCACTTACTAGATGCAACATATTTTGAATGATTGGTGGAATTGCAATTTATCCGTCTTTATGTGAATTGCCAAAATTAATAACAGTGATAATCCCAAAATAATGTAGTGTGATTTCTTGTACATAATCATCTTAATCATCATTATTTTGGACATTTCTGTACATGCAATGCTTGAGTCAGAATATCTCAACACTGGTCGGCTGTTGGTTATTACACAGTAAGTCCCTCTTAATAATGATGTATACTGAGTCAATAGTGCCACTGTGCCAGCCATGGATAGCCATAATTTGGCATCTGTGTGCAAACAATCCGACAGACCCCCCTAGTTGGATCTGGTCATTTGTCTAAGCAGAAGCAGGGGGATATATGATATAATGTGGGGGAAATGGGAAGTCATCACTTTGGCCTGGCTGATCCCGCCGCTGCTGCATCTGCAGCCCTGCTTGGCTTTAATGGATTCTGTCAGATTGTGAAATTCAGAACCAAATGTCTCATTATGCCTTGGCACTGTGCCTGGGGTAAGTGCACTGGCCTAGAATCAGCTGCAGTCACAGCAAGCCGGCGAAAAACATACATTAAAGACTCAAAACTACACAGTGTCGTCTGAAAATTGGTGACGCATATTTAAGCAAGTGGGAATGGTGTTGTCGGAGTAGTGCTTACACTTAACAGATGCTCGGCGGTAAACATGACATAATTGCAGTGATTATGTGCGGTGATTATCGTTTTGTGCACAGGGTGTTCGAGTTACTAAATATTTGCAAGTACCAGTGTGGAGTCTGGGCTGAATTAGTGATCTAAGTAGGCATGCAATTCGGTATCACTTTTATTCCTAATTAGTCGAGTCAACTTTTATCTCTAAGCTTTCATTTTGTGTCTTGTCTGTGTTTACCAGAACGTGTACAGAAATCACAGTTTCTGAGCAATTTTACAAACTTCTGAAAAACATTATACTGACTTTGTTGATGAGCTCCTACCACGGCAGTGTCCTCCTTTCCCATAGGTCTGTTCACGTTTCAGTGGCTACAGTGCTTTGCCCATCAACCCTCGGGGCAAGCAGAGCGCCCGTTCACGTCAAATGGACCATCGTAGGGCACAACAGACAGGACCCTTGTGCTGCGTCTAGCTTATTTTTAGAGCCTGTTTTCAGAAACTGAAAGCCTGAATAACCATCCAATTAATGGATGGACTTATTTCCCTTTTCTTCCTTTAATGGCTGCTTTCAGGGCAGTATTATGAAGCCTTTCCCCTGCCAAACACACAACTATGGGCCTTTGTCCATGTGAATAGAGAAGCACAAGGAGAGGCAGGAGATCGGAAAACATCTGTGGATGAGCAGCTGGAAATTTGAGCTAAAGCAGACTTGTACTGAGTTCACGAAGTACAAAGTACACATGCTCTATCAACATGTAGTCTGTAACTTGAAAACAAGTGGATCTGAAACTTGGGTTTTACTGATCACCACCAGTTGCGATGCGAAATGTTTTTCCCTCTTTAGTTCTTGGCTGAATCATTCCTACTCTGGTGGCAAATAAACTTCAATAACTAAGCCTATAGCGAAAGTCATTACATTTTTGAAGAAAACACGCACGCGCGCACGCATGCACACACACACACAGGATGATACCCATGCTAGCTCCCTCATTAGCATTCTGTTAGAGGTTCCCTTTCAAATAGATTAGTGTCATAAAGCCCGGTATGCTACACCATGCCTCCACTGAGGGGTCAGTCCCAATCTTATCTAATCACTATCTCCACTCATTTACCACAAACAGGGAGGCAAAGCTGGCTAGTGGAAGGGGCCGCATGCGCTAGCTAAAGAGGAGGGAAGATGAGAGAATTTGAGCTGACGGGGGGGTCATCATATCCTAGGAACTACCCCAGGGAGAGGGTATGGGAGTGGGGGAGCTCATCATGGAGCCTGGGGCCTCTGGGAATGTTGTGTTAGTGGGGGTTTGGAAGGCAACACTATGCTATTATCCAGGGAATGAAAATAGATGCTGATAGTGGTGCACCTTTTAAAGGACTAGTTGTGGCAGAAAAATAATATTCTGTTAGGACTTTTTTTGATAGTCTTCTCCAAAATACAGTATAAAACGCAGACACTCTTTCACTTCACCCTTTATTTGTGACTGATGCGTCAGTGTACACACTATAAGAAACTATTTAACTTCTCTTTGTCTTGAGAGATGGGGCAGAAGACATCGGGGCTTTAGGGGGCTGAGGCAGGTATGTCCCCTGGGGAATGAGAGTGCAAGGTACAGAGCAGAGGATCACTGTTGACCTATCACCTTGCCACGAGAAGCATCCTTTGGGCTTGATTTTTCCACTTTATGGTACACAGCTGGTAGGGTTGCTAAGAAACAGAGGTAGAGAGAAGAGCTAAATCATTGCTGACTAGTTCCATTCTAGTTTGTTTGATGCCCCCTAGTAAAACGGTATCTTGCTCATATGAAGGGAACCCAAGAGGGATGGATGGTGTGTCTTGGGAATTGTTTGTTTATCATAGGTTATATTATGGTTTGAGGTATGGTTAGAGGTAGGGGATTGAGTTGTTGAAATTGTTGAAGTTCTATATTGACTTTTAGGGATCCAAACTAGTAAGACCTTGAATTTTTGATAAGGTGTCCTCAGCCTTTTGTTGAAAGTAATGTATGACAACAAAGACAAAGGGAATGTATATTATGCTTCAATTCAAGTTCACACACACACACACACACACACACACACACACACACACACACACACACACACACACACACACACACTGTCCTGTAATGGTCTTGCCTGTTATCTTCCGAGAAATTGACAATGTTGGCTCAGGGGAGACTTTGGATCAATCAACTTATAATTTTTTTCATAGCTGTTGGGCCTCAAGAAAATAAGTTATTTGAATGATTAAAATACACAAAATTGTGACAGACAGGGTTGATTTGGTCTTATGTAGCAACATTTTAAGTAGTTTTTTTAACGTTGAATAAAAGTAGAGCTAGAAAATGGTATATCATACACTATAGAACAATGAGAAAGTAATTCTGATTTGAAAGTTGATAAACTTGTAACCCCATTTTGAGAAAATGGCCCTTGAATGTTTTAATACACCTACTGGAGAGCTCTTCTTTGTCTACACCACACCAATCTCTGTAAGGATTCACATGTGAGGCCATGTGCTAAACAGAGAGAGTACGGTAGTGTACTAAACAACCAAAGATATCAAGACTAAAGGCTGGTTTATACTAGGTCTATTGACATGTCTGTATACAGTTGTCACAGTGACATCATGAACATTCTATAGTCGTCTGACATCAAACTTGTCGTTGTCGTTTAAAACAAATATAAACACAAAAACAACAAATCAAATCAAATGTATTTATATAGCCCTTCTTACATCAGCTGATATATCAAAGTGGCTGCATGACATCAGCAGCATGGTGGTCCAAAATAGCATAACTGTTGTATTTTAACACCAGTAAACCATCCGTTTAAAAATGTATGTTGTATATGTCAATCTAGCAAACCAGGCGACTAAAAGCAACTTTCTGAACAATGTTTTGGTTAGTTTCTAGCTTATTAGGTAGCTAGCTAGCTAACGTTTAGTTAGCTGGCTAGCCAGTTCAAATAATGACCATATCATATAGCTGACAACGTCTTAACCTGAGCTCATTTGTATTCATTATTACAGGAAAATAAACTCAAAACAAGATCATTATTTATAATTTAATGGCAAGCTAATTACAGAAAATAGCTTACGGTTGTGAGTGTGACGAAATAAAAGCAGGGTATTCTACCGAATAATTTTAGAACTTGGACACTGTCTCGTTGGCCTAACGCTATATCCTTATTTGACTTTCGTGCAGGCCATGTTGTTCTTCACATTAACATCTCTGGTGAACACACACTATATCAAATAAAATCTAAGTTTATTTTTTACACATGCACAGGATGCAGAAGGTGTAAACGGTACAGTGAAATGTTTACTTGTATAGTGGAATCTTTTGTTTAGACATTTAGCTAGCTAGCTAAACAATGAACCATAATCCTAACTCATAATGTTACTACCCCGCATGAATCTACAGGTAGCTAAAGATAACCAACTAGGTTCAATGTTAGCTAACTAGCTAACATTAGGCTATTACTAGCAATGCAAATGGCTCTGAGATACGAATAATATTACTACACAAATAATACACGTAATGTTAGCTAGAGAACCAGCCCGCTAACATTAGCTAGCTAGCTAACGGTACGTTTGAACTTGCAATGAAAATTACTTTCTGACAAAATTAGAAAAGTATGATATTTGAAAATGTAGCTAGCTAGACTCTCTTACGTGTGTATAGGGATGAACGCTTCTCCCTCCTTGTCATGGATACCTTGGTTGCCCTTAGTTTGAAGATGTAATCTGGAGACAGGTGTTTTATACAACAGCCTTCTGTCTCTTTTCGACTCTCTCCACATATTTGCAATCAAACGCCTGAATTTTCTCCACCTCCTTAGCTATCATACTCATGCTTCCACTGGTCATTCCACTGATTTCAAACCTCAGTCCTCCAGAAAGTGGAGAGCATTAGCAACACTTTTGCAGTTCTTCGTAATATTGTTCAAAAAAGCTGCATTAGAAAGGCTTACCTACACATATATAGCAGCTCATGTTATAGACAGAAGCGTGCTACATGGCAGACCAATCCGAACTCATCTCTCGGGCATGCCCAGCCCATCCATTATCTCAGCCATGGCTAGCGGGAAGGTTCCTCACTTTTTCCGTGGCTAAAACAACTACGCTCGTAATTTAACAATTGTATTTGTATTTACAAATGGCATATGTTTGTTATTAAAGCACATGAAAGTTCACATGTTTCAGAAGGCATTTCTTCTGTTTACGTTCAAATTCCTCTCCTGTGAAGTAGTGATGCTCGACATAAGCCTTGTTTCCTGAAACGAGTCCCAATTACACTATAGCTTGAGATGAATAGGAGTCAATTTGCCCTGTCATTAGCTTTTTTCCCTCTAAATAGAATTAGACAATGAATTTGAGGCGTCATTTTTCATGGAATGACTAATCAGATTACGGTATCAACATTAATTTTCAGACAAGTGTCTGTTTGTAATTAAACAAGTTTGATCTGGGTGTATCAAATACCGGACCAGGAAGCCATGTTGTATAATGCACTATTAAATAGAAACCATTTTGGAAATTGATCCACATCGTCAGTGAGTCTTTCAGGTATATGCTGGCAGCCTGTTACATAATATATTATCTCTTTAAAATTCACAAGTTGTGAATACTTGCTATGGTATCGACAGTTCAGTGTTGTCTTGCTTTGATTTTGCATTGATATGTCAGGCTATTTCTTTCACTGTCAATACTGTAGGTGTTATTCTTGCCTCTTCAGCCTGAATTAAGTTGTGTCCTGAAGTGGTTTGTTGGAAAGAGTTTGTGTGAAGTCATCCTATTCTTGGAATGAGGCCCATTCATTTTCAGTGGGGGAGATGAGTCCATTGTCTGGCAGCGGTAAATTATGCCCTTGGCTGCAGCTAGCTAGGCAAAGCAAAGACTATGGGATGATTCAGAAATGGATTGGACTATGATCTAAGGTTCTTGTTGAGTTCTGTGTGACTGTTCCTGAAATCCCACAGAAGGAATGTTTAAGTCGATAGAATGATTTACTGTGTTTCTTCGACAGGGGATAAATGCATTCACTTCTACAGGGAATGTGTGTACACATCAAACGTGTTCCCTCCCTAAGGCCAAGGCTGTCTCATGTTGAGGTTTAAGGTATCTTATTGTTTGAAGTGGTACTGCTTGTTTGAGTTGGTTATTATCCACTTGGATTGTAGTGGTATGGAAGACTATGTAAATGAGAATTCAATTATTATCCCCTATGTTCTCTTTCAGTCACAGGTATCAAGTTTCACTCACACATTTATTTTGTAACATTGAGAGTGAGTCACAGAAGTCATATTCACTTTAATGCCTGAGCTATCCACATCCACAGACAATATTACTCAGGTCTTTTGTGTTTGCTGAATGACTCCTTGAGCCCTATTCAATCGAAACAGGTAACTGAGATAAAAAATACCATTCTTCCAACAGCGAGAAGCAAGTTTGAATTTAAATGCGGTTGGCATTCTACTTGTTTCCCACTGCCATTCTTCTGTTGAGGACATTATTCCAAACATGCACTCTTGAACCCCAAGAAATATTGTGTTTTTGACATATGCTTGCGTTCAGTATATGGGGATAGATTTCTGCCATGTGTACATTATGTTTTGGCAGGTATCTACCTCCATACAGCTTGATTAAATAAGGACCATTGTTTTCATTATTTCTTATCTTATTATTTTTTGAATGTACATTGTACATTGCTCACAGTTATTCACATAGTGTTTACTCCCTGGAGTTAACCCTATTGGTAATGTATTGGCTTCTCTGTGACACTTCAGTATATCCAGCCACACCGACAAATCAATAAGTTATTTAATTTTCTATTTCATCAATTAGCAGACAAATTAATCTAATCATATACTGAAGCTAAAATTAGAAGAGACTTTACTCTGGGCAAGAGCATACAATCTAAGAAGGAACTTTTTAGTACAACGGGAGATGCGGCGACATCACAGCCTCATCACCAAAGCCATTCACGCCTAGGCTATGATTTTTACTAAAGGCCACATTCAACAATGTCAGCCACCAAACGTTGGTAAACGGTTTGAGCGCTGATCAAATTTCAGAGTGGGTGATATACATATTAAATGGAAATTTCACCCTGGCTCTGCCACGGCATATAGTAAATTCTACATAAAAAACATAGCTTTTTTTTATCATAAACAATTATCTAAACCACAGGCTAGAAATAGCACATTTTCATTTCACTGGTAGAATCAGGAAGTTTTGACTCCCTGTGTATTTGTGAACAACAAAGTCCCGTGTTCATAGCGAATGCTGATACCGCCCGCTAGGTAGAGGGAGTGTGCCCACAAACTTAAATAATGGCGTTGTTAACTTCGAACGACCAACACACAATCATTTCAGGATTTCTCTAGGCAATATTTTTTTGTTTGTTCTTCACTGTTTAACATCATGCCCGTGTGATTCTGACAGTGGTTTGCGGCTATTAAGAATGATGCGGTGACCAAAGATTATCGGAGGGATTTTCAGGCTGAACTGATGAGGAATACATTTCAACGACAGCTGAGAAGTGATGCGATACCATCGTTTTTGTCTTCCTTCACAACAAAATGGAAGATTATCAATTAGAGGTAACCTAACATTAGCTAGCTTGATAGCCTAGCTGGGTAATTTAGCTAGCTAGCGTTACAGTCCTGTACTGAACTCTGAAAGCCATCAGCTAAATCATATAGCTAGCTATCTTTTGGTATACACACAGTCAATCAATTTCGCCCATGCCATGGTAGTCACTGCTTGACTGGTGGTTGCCTTTAGCAGAGTTAACATGTTTGTTTGTTCATTCTATCTTTGACTGACATTAGCTAATGTTACCAAATAAGAGTATCTACATTTGTTAGCCATCTATTCCACCCTTGTCTGGAAAACAATCAGTTAGTACAAGTAGAATTGTCGATATAGCAAACTCACTCTCTGTTTGTGTGTTGGTAGCAATGATGAATGTGTATAAATCGTCTGGTTGGTTCTCAGCCAGTCCCAACTGGCTAGCAATCATGCTTCCAATTTAGACACTAGTTAGCCAACAGCAAGCTGACAATATTGAAATGTCCATGATAGGTATGCTTAACTAGCCCGTCTAATAGAGATCAAAACAATTGAGTAGTTAAATTGTGTATTGTTGTATATTTTGTTGTAGGTGGTATAGAATCTGATTCCACCAACATGCGCTCCCAACACCTAGCTCTGCACAAGCTGAAGGTAAGTTGGCCAAAATATTTCAAGCTGACGGCTAAGATAGCTCAATTTCCATTAAGCATGGTATAAACATGAATTGGATACTGTTTGTATGGTTTGTGTTTGTGTTATGGGGTTACAGGTGGTTCGAGGTAGCCTGAGGACCACAGCGTACCTTCCAGACCATGTCATCAATTTAGTCTACCCCCCTTCTCATTTGACCTTTTCTGTTTGTAAAACTCAGGTTATCTGGAGTAATTCCACAGTGCCTTGCTGAAAAATAGTCCGAAGCGGGGGCATTTCGGGTAAACAAGCATAAGGGAGCGGACACACCTTACGGTTATGGAACACACCAAGATTGTGAGACAGAAACCAGGAAGGGACACTGACAGTAATGATGTACAACCACCTCATTCTTCTCTGCAGATTTTTAGAACACAATGCAAAGACATGTCTACAAAATTCCCCTGCAAAGGGATACTATTGACAAGAATGATCTGTCAAAGTCAATGGGCTGGAAGAGGTTTACAGATAGTACATTGAGATGAGGGGGGTTTTGGTTGTACAGGATTGTGCTTAGACAGTAAATGTATTGTGTATGAGTGTGATTGAGGTGCCTTTTCTCCTCATGGCACCTCATGGTCCCTTCCACCAAAAGAGTAAAATGCTAACACCATAACCATGCCTTTTCAGGAGACATGCAGTACCCGTAAATCTTCTGCAAGAGAACTGAACAGTTGGTGGTTAAGAAGCCCTACACCACTTTCGGCAGTCTTATCCAGTTGGCCGTTTTCCGCAGACAGGACAAGCCCATCACCATAAGCACAAAGAATCTCAGCTTCCCCAGCCCACCATTGCCAGTGTACCGAAGCCTGATAAAGGACTATGGCTGCGTTTACACAGGCAGCCTAATTCTGATATTTTTTCACTAATCAGATCAGTTCTGAAAAAGACCTGATGTAATTAAGACCAGCTAGTGGAAAAAAGACAAGAATTGGGCTGCCTGTGTAAACACAGCCAGTATGGCTCAGCATAAGACCATGTAGAACAGGGGCCTCTAACCCTGTTGCTGTGGAGCTACCCTCCTGTAGGTTTTCGCTCCAAACCCAATTGAAACTAACCTGGTTCAGCTTATCAACTAGCTGATAATTAGAATTAGTTGTGCTAGATTAGGGTTGGAGTGAAAACCTGCAGGATGGTAGCTCTCCAGAAACAGGGTTGGAGAGCCCTAAATAAATACCCTAAATAAATATGGATATTTTCTATCAATCTTCAAAATTTGTCTGCCCTTATGTATTCACAGAAGATATTTATATAAGCTGTATAGGGCTCTGTAGCATCAAACAGATACTAGACATTCAGAAAACCAAAGAATGTTTGTTTGTTTATAAAAAATCTAAAATAGCAGAGTGTACACTATTTAATGCTAACTCAAGAGAACTGGGTATTCAACAACAATGTTATATGGTAAAAGTAACATACCCCAAAAATGGTATGAACAGTGTAGTACAGTTCAGTGTGTCCAAATGTGTCTCAGGTGTAGAGACACACAAGTGCAGAGAACTGTAGTTACAGATTGTTACACCAGATAATGTGATTTACCCAAAGATTTTTGCCGAAATCTTGTCTATTTCAAGTCTTCTCTCATTGGTCGAGACAGATGGGTGTCCATCCCAAAGTGCTGCATGCCATGATGACAGAGATCTGTCTCGAACAGACAGTGAGAATACATGAAATAGACAAGATGGCAACGCACATATTGTTGGATTACTTTATGGAGCAAAAAAGTATAACGGAGCATTTTCTAAATTAAAACTGACCCCTGCAACTGGACACGGACATTTTATGAGACTCCTGTTTCCCCTAATCAAGGACAAAGACAGCATCGCTAAGGTTGGTCGAAGATTCTCTGTGCTACACCAAACAGTACCTATCCTGTAACTCCCAGTAATGGATACCAAAAATATTTGGTTAAATCACATTATCTGGTGTAATAATCTGTAGCTAAGAGAACTGGTTATCAGCAGATGATGGGATAGGTGGTCATGATGAAATTTCCATTCCGAAGAAACATACAGTAAGTATGTGAGTGTTGTCATGATCAAACTGCCATCTGCTTGAAATCCAGCATAATGTCTAATCCCTTGAGAGGGATACAGTTCACAGGATACAGTTATGCTACAATGACACACGGAGGCAAAGGAATTCTCTTTCTGTACCTAGAATCCACTCCAGGAAGAAGCCCAGGCACCACACGATATTGTCTGTAAGATGAAAACAATAAGATTATACAGTTTGAACAACAGTTGAACCGAGACAGCAAAATTAGGGTAGACTAGTTGAACATGCATACATATGCACAGGTACAGAGATTACATGTACAACAATATCTAGCCAAATAGAAAGAAATATGGCATAATCCTCAGCTTTTGCACACTGACCAGACTGCACAAATGAGCCTAGGTAGGTAGTATCTACCTTAAGCCAAGTCTATCAAGCATGCTTAGGCACATTGTTTTATAGTAAAACCAGCTTCAGTTTTTGAGATTTACAACAGTAAATTGTTGCATTATTGTTTCTCCTCACTGTTTGCTAGTAGTCTAAATCTTTGCACATACACTGATGCCATTTAGTGGCCAAAATCTAAATTGCACCTGGGCTGGAATAATACATTATGGCCTTTCTCTTGCATTTCAAAGATGATGGTACAAAAAATACAAAATAATGTTTTTTTTCCCCTTTGTATTATCTTTTACCAGATCTATTGTGTTATATTCTGCTACATTCCTTTCACATTTCCATAAACTTCATAGTGTTTCCTTTCAAATGGTACCAAGAATATGCATATCCTTGCTTCAGGGCCTGAGCTACAGGCAGTTAGACTTGGGTATGTCATTTTAGGTGAATTCTTTTTTTTAAAGGGGCTAATCATTAGGAGTTTTAACAAGAGTTCTGTCCGTGGTGCTGAATGAACAGTGTACTTTTCCCTCTGTGTGTCACGTTCCTGACCTGTTTTCTGTTAGTTTTGTATGTGTTAGTTGGTCAGGACGTGAGTTTGGGTGGGCAGTCTATGTTTTCTGTTTCTATGTTGGTGAATGGGTACCTAATATGGTTCTCAATTAGAGGCAGGTGGTTTTCATCTCCTCTGATTGAGAATCATATTAAGGTAGGTAGTTTCACAGTGTTTGTTTGTGGGTGGTTGTCTCCTGTGTCTGTGTTTGTTTGCACCACACGGGACTGTTTCGTTTGTTCGTTCGGTTTATGTAGTCTGTTCCTGTTTCATCGCGGTTTTTTCACTGTTAGGACTGTAAGTTCGTGTCCAGGTCTGTCTACATCGGTATTTTGTTTTGTAGTTTATCATGTATTTCGGTTCAGTGTTTCGTCGGGTCTAATAAATTCATGATGTCTAAATACCTCGCTGCACATTGGTCTTCCGATCCCTCTCTCCTCTCCTCGTCTGAGGAGGAGGAATATGACGACTACCGTTACACTGTGTTGTTCATTGATGTTTAATTATGAAAATACCTACCAAAAGGAGAACATGGAATGGTTTATTTCTGTGCAGGTTAAAAAGTAAATAAAAGCATATCTGGATGTGATTTACAGTAGATATATACTCAACACATGTATAATACTGTAATATATTCTGGCACAATGGCAAAATACACTGCTCAAAAAAATAAAGGGAAACTTAAACAACACAATGTAATTCTTGCACATTTGTGGCCTGCTGGAGGTCTGCTGAGGTCATTTTGCAGGGCTCTGGCAGTGCTCCACCTGCTCCTCCTTGCACAAAGGCGGAGGTAGCGTCCTGCTGCTGGGTTGTTGCCTCCTACGGCCTCCTCCACGTCTCCTGATGTACTGGCCTGTCTCCTGGTAGCGCCTCCATGCTCTGGACACTACGCTGACAGACACAGCAAACCTTTTTGCCACAGCTCGCATTGATGTGCCATCCTGGATGAACTGCACTACCTGAGCCACTTGTGTGGGTTGTAGACTCCGTCTCATGCTACCACTAGAGTGAAAGCACGCCGCATTCAAAAGTGACCAAAACATCAGCCAGGAAGCATAGGAACACTAGGAACTGAGAAGTGGTCTGTGGTCACCACCTGCAGAACCATTCCTTTATTGGGGGTGTCTTGCTAATTGCCTATAATTTCCACCTTTTGTCTATTCCATTTGCACAACAGCATGTGAAATTTATTGTCAATCAGTGTTGCTTCCTAAGTGGACAGTTTGATTTCACAGAAGTGTGATTGACTTGGAGTTACATTGTGTTGTTTAAGTGTTCCCTTTATTTTTTTGAGCAGTGTATATTCTAATGTGGCTCTCCATTGAAAATAATTACCCAGGCCTGCAATAACCCATAATGACAAAGCAGAAACAGGTTTTTAGAAACTTCTGACCCACTGGGAATGTGCTGAAATAAATAATTCTCTACTATTATTCTGACATTTCACATTCTTAAAATAAAGTGGTGATCCTAACTGACCTAAGACAGTGAATTCTTACTAGGATTAAATGTCAGGAATTGTGAAAAACTGAGTTTAAATATATTTGGTTAAGGTGTATGTAAACTTCTGACTTCAACTGTAGATGCTCCTTTGTCAAATTCGTGTTGATGAGAGGAATCACTTGAAGGTCAGTTCTTTCAGTTTTCCCCAAAGGATTGTTGTTGGTGTCCGCCTCCTTTTCAAAAAATCCCACCTTGGGGGAGGAATGGGGGCCAGAGCACAAAGCACCACCCAACACAAGTTGTAGTCTTTCAAAGGCTGGGAAAAAAAATTCTGCTTGTATATTTAGCATTGAATCCGCCGATAGGAACATTGCTGAAAGACTTCCAATAGCTCTATCGAAAAAGGACGACCACATCTACGTACATCCCAAAAACATGTATAGTGCGATCAGTATAACATAGAGTCTTCGGAAAATTCCACAAAGCAGGACTACATGTATTTTTAGATCTCGCTCCCCCCATCAATACAACGTAAGTCGTCATAGGGTGTATCATTCAGAGCGCAAAGTCTTGACCTGCCTTCTTCCTGGGCAATTATATGTGAAACACATCTCACTGTCCTAGAAATGCCTCAGACATGATGAAAGCACGCCCAGATTCCCCCAGGGTGAAATTCCACTTTAAGGTTGCCATTCTCATAGAATTACCAAATGGGCTGATTTGGAAGGTGTTTCAAACAAACAGAGTGTATCCCCAATGACCCAATATGTTTATTCAGTCGGGCCTAGTTTTTTGTAGCTGAGATTTCTGTCTTGGGTTGTGTGCACATTTCTGCCCAGCAAGTGTGTGATAATGTGTGTACTGCGTAGATCTGACTTCATGATGAATTCCAGTATGATCAATCAATTATGATATTGCTGTGTTGTAGTCTGAAATTTGAGACTCCATGTCAGTGACTGAATGGGTATGTTTTGTCACTACCTACCTCAACTCCTTGTGACTCTGAGGCTGTCTTAATATGGACACCGTACAGAGAGCCTGTTTACCTACCTTGTGATAAGTCACAGTGCTTATTTTCCATCCTTTGACTGGAATGCATCAGAATTTATGGCAGCTGCAGTCACATCACTGGGGATCCTCTAGTCATAGCCTTCTCAACTAAACAAATAGAGACACTTAGCTCCACACTCTTCTGCACTGTTAGCATAGTCTTATAGGTTTCCGTTGTGATGGGCTCTTGGCGGTGGTGGTGGTGTGTGGATTTACATGTGGACAGTAGAAGTATATCATAATTCAAGACTGTCTGTTGTAATAGGTTATTTTTTTTCTCTTTCAATCTCTGACTCAGGTTGTGTCCCAAATGGAACCCTGTTCCAGGGCTGGCTCTAGGCTTTTGGGGGCCCTAAGCGATAGCTGAGTGAGCGTGACAAACAAAATCAATGGGGGCCCTATGGAGGTCAGGGCCCCTGGGCACGTGCCTTGCGTGCCTGATTCGGCCATGATTACAATGAGTTTAGATACCTGGCTAGACTAACTTACCAATCTAAAAATGTTTAGCTGGCATGGCTATTTGAGTGACTGACGTAACAAGAGAAAAACTGCTGATGCACAACCAAATTTCGAAGTTGCACCCTGTGTATTCTACTATTATAACTCTCAACAGTAAGTTGAGACCCCGAAAAAATGTAATGTTGCAGTTTTAACTTTGACACGTACCAACAAGCGGGTGTGATCATTCTACAGTGGTCCCTGGAGCATACGCTCAAACCAGTGTGATTCGAATGCATATTTAGAACGTCCGGTTTCGATTGACGCAACAGTCAGCGTTTGAGCTGGCCACACTGTTTTTTTCACAGAAACAGTTTGCACAAACAAAGTACTTACAAAGTTATGTCCTGAATGTGACCAGTTTATTTTTGGATGCAATGTTCAGACATTCACAGAAGTAGCGACAGCATAACACAATCATCCAAACCGGAAAATATAGGCTGCATTAGTCCTAGAGCTAACTGAGGAAAGATTGACGTAACGCAACCGGTCATATTTAGCTAACTCTGACAGAAAAGACAATATGAATTAGCTAATAGCAATTACTATTTACAATTCATCACATCACAGGTGAACTCACCATTGATCGAAATAATTGAGTAAAACACTTTCTAAAAATCAAAAGTAATCCAACGATGGGTAGTTTGTGCCCACCACAATGTTTGTCTTTTCACGTCAACCAAAGATAAGAAGAGGAGACAAGATGAGATAGGTATGTTTGTACTGTAGCATGCATGTTGAAGGGGTGAGTTGTCTCTGATCGTTCACTTCCGGAAGTTTACTCGAAAGATGAGTGAACCATTCCTTTACCTCATCATAACCTATTTGGTCTGACATGTTTACGTGACACCCAGAATGCATTGTATAATGTCAAAAAACATGGCGCCACACATATCTGGCAAATAGCTTAGCATTAGCTCGTCATAATCAGTACAACCTTCAAAAAAATATTGTATACACATCACAGCTGTCCATTACAATCTACGCAATAATCGGAATGCATTAGTTGTCACCAGTACTTGAAAACATGTGAATAAAACTGTAAATACATTATGCTCCACACATACATACATACATACATACATACATACAGTTGAAGTCGGAAGTTTACACGGTTAGGACATCTACTTTGTGCATGACACAAGTAATTTTTCCAACAATTGTTTACAGACAAATTATTTCACTTTTAATTCACTGTATCACAATTCCAGTGGGTCAGAGGTTTACACACACTAAGATGACTGTGCCTTTAAACAGCTTGGAAAATTCCAGAAAATGATGTCATGGCTTTAGAAGCTTCTGATAGGCTAATTGACATCATTTGAGTCAATTGGGGGTGTACCTGTGGATGTATTTCAAGGCCTACCTTAAAACTCAGTGCCTCTTTGCTTGACAACATGGGAAAATCAAAATAAATCAGGCAAGACCTCAGAAAAAAATTGTAGACCTTCACAAGTCTGGTTCATCCTTGGGAGCAATTTGCAAACGCCTGAAGGTACCAGGTTCATCTGTACAAACAATAGTATGCAAGTATAAATACCATGGGACCACGCAGCCGTCATACCGCTCAGGAAGGAGACGCGTTCTGACCCACTGGAATTGTGATACAGTGAATTATAAGTGAAATAATCTGTCTGTAAACAATGGTTGGAAAAATTACTTGTGTCATGCACAAAGTAGATGTCCTAACCGACTTGCCAAAACTATAGTTTGTTAACAAGAAATTTGTGGAGTGGTTGAAAAACAAGTTTTAATGACTCCAGCCTAAGTGTATGTAAACTTCCGACTTCAACTGTACGCTTTCTTCAATTCTACCCATTTTTGCCATTGGGTGATCAGGGCCCTCTGTAATTTGGAGGTCAGGGCCATGCGTGACTGGTCGGTATTAGGCCATGATTACTACAAGTTTAGCTAGCTGGCTAGACTAATATACTAATTAAAAAAGTGTTAACTGACATGGCTAATTGACTGATGTCAGTGACTGACATAACAATAGAAAAATTGCTGATGCTCAACCAAATTTCGAACTTGCACCTTGTACTATTCTAACTCTCACAACAGTAAGTCGAAACCCCAACTGAGTTCCTTTTGGTATGTGGGGCCCTAAGTGACAACTTATGTCGCTCATGTCTGGAGCCGGCCCTGCCCTATTCCCTATGTATATGGTTCCTGGTCAAACATAATGCACTATATAGGGAATAGGGTGCCATTTAGGATGGTGACCCAGTTTTCTGCTGACCTCTCTCACCAGGACCTCTTTGACAGTCTCCATCCAAGTATATTTAGTGAATACGGCCTAAGTAAGAACTATTGATATCATCTTTGTGGAGTGGCCACTTGAAAGTGCTTGAAGTGATAAGCGCCCTTAAACCAACAGGTTTTTAATCAAAATAATGTGTGTCAAGCTCTACTATTTAAACACTTTAGTATTCGAGAGGGCTCGAGTGTGTTTGTGACAAGTGTAAACAAACTTGAGCAATAATATTTTTCCAGTTTAACCCCTGGTAGACCAGTGGGACGTATATTCATATCACATTTATTTATGACAATAAAATATTTATTTAAATCACAAAGGCTTCAGAACAGCTTCATCAACAATCAATAATGACAATCAATAATCAACAGTCAATAATCAATAATGTACACACAATATTTAGAGAGCTTGGGACTATACGGTTCTATGTGCTCTACCTATATAGTACTCTAAGTACCCCAATTCATGTGGTTAAGTTCAAAAGAATACTTGTTTGTGTGTGTGTGTATTTGTGTACCTAGTGCAGTCCCCTCTCTATTGCTCGTCCAACAACCTTCAAATACAGAAATTACATTTAATCAAATTGCTCATGTTATTCACTTTGGCATCATCAGGCTCTCTTTGGAGTCGCCCTTGACATGTGTTTGTTAATTAAAGACATGCAGGAGTACCTCCCAGGCCTTTTAATCTAGTGCCCCCCCCGTTTTGTCAGTCTTGCCACCGTGGCAATTTGTCATCGACTCAGATGAAAGTCATCAAGCTGGTAATCAGGACAGCCTTTTCGCTTTTCGTTTTTCTCTTTTACCCCCCCCCCCCCCCCCCAGAGATGCATAGCACACAGAATGGTAGCATGAATAGGCATCCCCCTTTCGAAGAATTATGGGGGAGGGAATCAAAGCTCTTTTTCCCACTAACAGGCTCCTTAGATACAATCTCTGGGTGACCTTTTTTTCCTCTGGGAAGTAATACAGCCCACCACTGACAGCTCACAGCTCACTGACAGTCACTTTGTACTAAAAGAAACCCTCCAATGACACCGCAAGGGAGCGGACATGCATTTTCCATGAGTCGGCAATACAATACAAGAAGATAGAATTAGCATTTATGTAATTTCCTTACATTGACTAGCCTCCATGCTAGACCCAACAGCAGCAGTGTGGTGTCATAGAGTTGAAGTGCATTAGGTAGAACTGAGTTGAGCCAAACAGTGAGCTTGACACACCACATCACCAAAAATCCAACCAACCATTCATACTAATGAGATTAACAGCAAGACCTGGTGACATATGGCTAATTCAAAACCCTGGGCTTTGTTTTTATGCAGTAAAATCTGTCGCAAAATGTTTGGCTGATTCATATGGTGTTGTTGGCTAATCCTCTGGCCTTTGGGTAAGTGGGCAACTCGTCTTATATACTACCGACGCTTTTAATCATGCTAATGTTAATGGGTTGGTAGAGTAAGAAGTAGGCGCTCTAATTAAGGTGGAGAATGTTCTAGTTGTTCCCATCCAATTTTCTTCCACTGTGGTAATTGGGATTGCTTTCTGAGGCATTAGGATGACTTGGCGGGCAGGTGCAGATATGAAGTCTCCCTGACGTTGAAGAAAGGCAGAATTCCGAAAATCATTTCTGACTTTGATGGAAAGATGATTCGCTCATGTGCGCAGCCAGAGAGCAGCGAGGCTTGCTTTATCCTCGCCGAGTCTGTCTCTGTGTAATTTTTAAATTGGGCTGAATCTAAAAAGGGAAACGTTATCTCCTTTACACCCTTACAACCAAGCAAGAGACACTCTCCTAGATCCTCTAAAAAGCTTTCAATATTTCTCTCCTCACACCAAGTAATTTGATATGAGAGTCAAATCAGTATTTGCCACCATTCAGTCATGATAGGGGAAACAGACAGATTAGCTGTAAATTAGTTGGAAATAAAACCACCTGCTCATATCCTGTACTGTTTTGGCGGCAGACATGGGTTCAAATACTATTTAATTTTTTTGGTTCAGTTGCGCCAGGCAAGCTCAATCAAGCCCAGATACAGTATTTGAAATGGTTTCAAATATTATTTGAACCCCCTATTTAGTTAGTGACCGCCTCAAAGAGCTCAAGACAAACGACACGTCTCTGAAACAGCGACCTAATAGCACTTTCGTTCATTTGCTTTATATATCACAGGGCAATGTGTTCCCCATGATAACCTTGATGTTACCACAGTGATGGATATGGCCAGCACCTGGCCGCACCATTCTGGCACACTGTGACATCTCGTATAACCTTACCTGATTGTCTCCTATGACATGTCACTTTATTATGGTATTAAGCTAATTTACCATGAGATTCTATAGGATGATCAGTCAACATTAGAGAGAAAGCCCATGTTGCTCACTGTCACCCAGATATTGATGTGTAAATACCAGGGGGAACGACTGCCCCCTCTCATCGAATACAGGATGATGGCGTGCAGTGGCTCTTGACCAATTCTGCTATTTTTTGTTTTACACAGATCTTAAAATGTTTTGTACATAATGTCTCCGCCATCATTTCCTATAACTAACTAACCTTGATTTGTACGAAAATGTCCTCTTCATCGAGTCGGCAGCTCTGGAAGTTCTGCTTACTCTGGACTAGGCCCTAATCCCCTGGTTTCAAAAGAGGAAGCGGCGGCAAAATAGAGGCAGGTGAGGCGGCCTCCTGACGAGACTACGTCGATAAACAAATAGGCCGCCATTGTCCTCTGTTCTATTCGCGAACCTGCAATAGCTGGAGAAAAAACTGAATGAGCCATCCTATCAACGGGACCTGAAAAACTGTAATATCCTATGTTTCTCAGAGTTGTGGCTGAACGATGACATGGATATACTGTACATCTCGCTGATATTTATATGCATCGTCAAGACAAAGGGGGGGGGGGGGTTTGTGTCTCTTTGTTAACAACAGCTGGTGCGTGATCTCTAATGTTAAGGAAGTGTATTGAGTTTTTATAACTCATGATAAGCTGCAGACAATACTGTTTACCAAGAGAGTTTTCATCCACAGTTTTCATAGCTATCTATTTACCTCAGACAATCTGCACCTGCAGGATTGTCTGAGACCAACCACCCGGACAGCTGATGAAACTGTGAGTTTGCACAACCGAAGAATTTCTGCACAAACTGTCAGAAACCATTTCAGGGACGCTCATCTAGGTGCTCGCTGTCCTTACCAGGGTCTTGCCCTGACTGCAGTTTGGCGTCGTAACCGACTTCAGTGGGAAAATGCTCACCTTCGATGGCCACTAGCATGCTTGAGAAGAGTGCTCTTCATGGATTAATCCTGGTTTCAACTATACAGGGTAGATGGCACCGTGTGGGCTGGCGGTTTGCTGATGTCAAAGTTGAGAACAGAGTGCACCATGGTTGCGGTGGGGTTATGGTATGGGCAGGCATAAGCTACAGACAACGAATACAATTGCATTTCATCAATGGCAATTTGAATGCACAGAGATATAATGACGAGATCCACCGCCATCACCTCATGTTTCAGGATGATAATGCATAGCCCCATGTCGCCATGATCTGTACACAACTCCTAGAAGCTGAAAATGGCCTCGTTTTACAATGGCCTGCATACTCACCAGACATGTCGCCCATTGAGCATGTTTGGGATGCTCTGGATAGACGTATAGGACAGCGTGTTTCAGTTCCCGCCAATAGCCAGTAACTTCACAAAGCCATTAAAGGGGAGTGGGACAACATTACACAGGCCACAGTCAACAGCCTGATCAACTCTATGTGAAGGAGATGTGTCACGATACATGAGGAAATTGGTGCTCACACCAGATACTGACTATTTTTTTGATCCCCGCCCCTACCTTTCTTTTAAGGTATTTGTGACCAACGGATGCATATCTTTATTTCCAGTCATGTGCTATCCATAGATTATGGCCTAATGATTTTATTTAGTCTGACTGATTCCCTTTTCTGAACTATAACTCTGTAAAACTTTGAAATTGTTGCATTTTGCGTTTATTTTTCGGTTCAGTGTATTATGATCACTCTATGGTGTTCTCCGTTTTGCTCTACGACCTCTCTAAATGTGTCAGGAGACTCCTCTGAAGTCGGTACTGTTTATGCGCCAACTTCTGTTTGGTAGCGTCTAAACCATTTGGGCTGCAAACTTTTGGAAAGTATGAAGGTAGATTTGTGCCTACCCAAAAAAAGAGGTAAATATGTGAAATAATATGAATTTTATTTATATCGCCTTGATTTAGGACAGATACTTCAAAACCTTGTTTCTTATGATATATTTTTTGACTGTCCTTTTTGACATTTATGAATGAGTTATAGAATGTGTTTCTATGGGCTTTAGTAGTAAAGGCCAAATATATATATATATATTTTTTATACCTAAAGGTGTTCTAAATTTATCAAATAGCTAAATGATCCATAGTATGACCATACAATGGATCATCAGTATGATCTAAAAACCTTCTACAGTATGTTCATTTCGAGGCAAGCAACACTGAACCATATATGAGAGCACCCGTTGTTCCAGACTACAGTGTAATCTGGCTCCCAGTAGCCAATGTGAGTAATATCTTTAAACAGGTTAACATTCGCAACAGACGGAATACCAGGATGCGTATTCAGAGCATGCCTTGACCAGTTGGCAAGTGTCTTCTTTGACATTTTCAACCTATCCCTGACCCGGTCTGTAATACAAACTTGTTTCAAGCAGACCACTATAGGCCCCGTGCCCAAGAACTCCAAGATAACCTGCCTAAATGACTATCGCCCTGTAACTGTCACATCTATAACCATGAAATGCTTTGAAAGGCTGGTCATGGCTCACATCAACACAGACACCCGGGATCCACTTCAATTCACAAACCGCCCCAACAGAATCACAGATGATGCCATCTCTATTGCACTCCACACTGCCCTCACCCACCTGGACAAAAGGAATACATATGTAATAATGCTGTTCAGATCAGCATTCAACACCATAGTCCCATCCAAGCTCATCACCAAGCTCAGGACTGAACACCTCCCTCTGCAACTGTATCCTGGATTTCCTGGACTTCTTGATGAGACGCCCCCAAGCCACGAGGGTAGGCAACAACACATCCGCCCACACTGACCATCAACACGGAGGCCTCTCAGGGGTGTGTGCTTAGTCCTCTCCTCTACTCCTTGTTCACCCACGACTGCATGGCTGCGCATGACTCCAACACCATCATCAAGTTTGTTGACGACACAATGGTGGTAGGACTAATCAAATCAAATCAAATCAAATTTATTAGTCACATACACATGGTTAGCAGATGTTAATGCGAGTGTAGCGAAATGCTTGTGCTTCTAGTTCCGACAATGCAGTAATAACCAACAGTAATCTAACCTAACAATTCCACAACTACTACCTTAGACACACACACAAGTGTAAAGGGATAAAGAATATGTACATAAAGATATATGAATGAGTGGTGGTACAGAACGGCATGGCAGATGCAGTAGATGGTATAGAGTACGGTATATACATATGAGATGAGTACTGTAGGGTATGTAAACATAAAGTGGCATAGTTTAAAGTGGCTAGTGGTACATGTATTACATAAGATGGCAAGATGCAGTAGATGATATAGAGTACAGTATATACATATGAGATGGGTAATGTAGGGTATGTAAACATTGTATTAAGTGGCATTGTTTAAAGTGGCTAGTGGTACATTTTTACATAATTTCCATCAATTCCCATTTTTAAAGTGGCTGGAGTTGAGTCAGTATGTTGGCAGCGGCCGCTAAATGTTAGTGGTGGCTGTTTAACAGTCTGACGGCCTTGAGATAGAAGCTGTTTTTCAGTCCCTCGGTCCCTGCTTTGATGCACCTGTACTGACCTCGCCTTCTGGATGATAGCGGGGTGAACAGGCAGTGGCTTGGGTGGTTGTTGTCCTTGATGATCTTTATGGCCTTCCTGTGACATCGGGTGGTGTAGGTGTCCTGGAGGGCAGGTAGTTTGCCCCTGGTGATGCGTTCTGCAGACCTCACTACCCTCTGGAGAGCCTTACGGTTGTGGGCGGAGCAGTTGCCGTACCAGGCGGTGATACAGCCCGACAGGATGCTCTCGATTGTGCATCTGTAGAAGTTTGTGAGTGCTTTTGGTGACAAGCCGAATTTCTTCAGCCTCCTGAGGTTGCAGCGCCTTCTTCACACCGCTGTCTGTGTGGGTGGACCAATTCAGTTTGTCCGTGATGTTGACACCGAGGAACTTAAAACTTTCCACCTTCTCCACTACTGACCCGTCGATGTGGATAGGGGGGTGCTCCCTCTGCTGTTTCCTGAAGTCCACAATCATCTCCTTTGTTTTGTTGACGTTGAGTGTGAGGTTATTTTCCTGACACCACACTCCGAGGGCCCTCACCTCCTCCCTGTAGGCGCGCGTCGTTGTTGGTAATCAAGCCTACCACTGTAGTGTCATCCGCAAACTTGATGATTGAGTTGGAGGCGTGCATGGCCACGCAGTCGTGGGTGAACAGGGAGTACAGGAGAGGGCTCAGAACGCACCCTTGTGGGGCCCACAGTGTTAGGATCAGCGGGGTGGAGATGTTGTTACCTACCCTCACCACCTGGGGGCGGCCCGTCAGGAAGTCCAGGACCCAGTTGCACAGGGCGGGGTCGAGACCCAGGGTCTCGAGCTTGATGACGAGTTTGGAGGGTACTATGGTGTTAAATGCTGAGCTGTAATCGATGACAGCATTCTCACATGGGTATTCCTCTTGTCCAGATGGTTAGGGCAGTGTGCAGTGTGGTTGCGATTGCGTCGTCTGTGGACCTATTGGGTCGGTAAGCAATTGGAGTGGGTCTAGGGTGTCCGGTAGGGTGGAGGTGATATGGTCCTTGACTAGTCTCTCAAAGCACTTCATGATGACGGAAGTGAGTGCTACGGGCGGTAGTTTCGTTAGTCAGTTACCTTAGCTTTCTTGGGAACAGGAACAATGGTGGCCCTCTTGAAGCATGTGGGAACAGCAGACTGGGATAAGGATTGATTGAATATGTTCGTAAACACACCAGCCAGCTGGTCTGCGCATGCTCTGAGGACGCGGCTGGGAATGCCGTCTGGGCCTGCAGCCTTGCGAGGGTTAACACGTTTAAATGTTTTACTCACCTCGGCTGCAGTGAAGGAGAGCCCGCAGGTTTTGGTAGGGGGCCGTGTCAGTGGCACTGTATTGTCCTCAAAGCGGGCAAAAAAGTTGTTTAGCCTGTCTGGGAGCAAGACATCCTGGTCCGCGACGGGGCTGGTTTTCTTTTTGTATCCGTGATTGACTGTAGACCCTGCCACATACCTCTTGTGTCTGAGCTGTTGATTGCGACTCGATTTTGTCTCTGTACTGAGACTTAGCCTGTTTGATTGCCTTGCGGAGAGAATAGCTACACTGTTTGTATTCGGTCATGCTTCCGGTCACCTTGCCCTGGTTAAAAGCAGTGGTTCGCGCTTTCAGTTTCACGCGAATGCTGCCGTCAATCCACGGTTTCTGGTTTGGAATGTTTTTATCGTTGCTGTGGGTACGACATCGTCAATGCACTTCCTAATGAACTCGCTCACCGAATCAGCATATTCGTCAATATTGTTGTTGGACGCGATGCGGAACATATTCCAATCCGCGTGATCAAAGCAGTCTTGAAGCGTGGATTCAGATTGGTCGGACCAGCGTTGAACAGACCTGAGCGCGGGAGCTTTGTTTGAGTTTCTGTTTGTAGGCTGGAATCAACAAAATGGAGTCGTGGTCAGCTTTTCCGAAAGGGGGGCGGGGAGGGCCTTATATGCGTCGCGGAAATTAGTATAACAATGGTCTAGTGTTTTTCCAGCCCTGGTAGCACAATCGATATGCTGATAGAATTTAGGGAGTTTTGTTTTTAGATTAGCCTTTGTTAAAATCCCCAGCTACGATGAATGCAGCCTCAGGGTGTGTGGTTTCCAGTTTACAAAGAGTCAGATAAAGTTCGTTCAGGGCCATCGATGTGTCTGCTTGGGGGGGAATATATACGGCTGTGATTATGATTGAGAGAATTCCCTTGGTAGATAATGCGGTCGACATTTGATTGTGAGGAGTTCTAGATCAGGTGAACAGAATGACTTGAGTTCCTGTGTGTTGTTATGATGATCACACCACTTCTCGTTAATCATAAGGCATACCCCCGCCCCTCTTCTTACCGGAAAGATGTTTGTTTCTGTCGGCGCGATGCATGAAGAAACCAGCTGGCTGCACCGACTCCGTTAGCGTCCCTTGAGTTAGCCATGTTTCCGTGAAGCAGAGCACGTTGCAATCCCTGATGTCTCTCTGGAATGCTACCCGTGCTCGGATTTCATCAACCTTATTGTCAAGAGACTGGACATTGGCGAGTAGTATGCTAGGGAGTGGAGCGCGATGTGCCGTCTCCGAAGCCTGACACGAGACCGCCTCGTTTTCCCTTTTTCGGCGTCGCACAGTGTCGCCGGCTGGGATCGATCCATTGTATTGGGTGGAAGGCAAAACACTGGATCCGTTTCGTGGGAAAAGTCATATTCCTGGTAGGAACGATGATGAGTTGACGTTAATCGTATATTCAGTAGTTCCTCCCGACTGTATGTAATGAAACCTAAGATTACCTGGGGTACCGATGTAAGAAATAACACGTAAAAAAACAAAATACTGCATATTTTCCAAGGAACGCGAAGCGAGGCGGCCATCTCTTTTCGGCGCCGGAAGTTGATCACTGACAACAATGAGACAGCCTATAGGGAAGAGTTCAGAGACCTGGCAGTGTGGTGCCAGTACAACAACCTCAACGTCAGCAAGACAAAGGAGCTGATCGTGGACTACAGGAAACCAAGGGGCGAGTACACCCCCATCCACATTGTTGGGGCCGTAGTGGAGTGGGTCGAGAGCTTTATGTTCCTCGGAGTCCACATCAATAAGGAATTAACATGGTCCACACATGCCCACACAGTTGTGAAGAGGGCATGACAGCTCCTCTTCCCCCTAAGGTGGCTTAAAAAATTTGTCATGGGCCCTCAGATCCTGAAAAGGTTCTACAGCTGCACAATTGAGAGCATCTTGACTGGCTGCATCACTTCTTGGTACAGCAATTGCAAGACACCCGACCGCCATCAAGGACCTCTATACCAGGCGGTGTCAAAGGAAGGCAAATTTCTTTTGTCAAAGACTCCAGTCACCCAAGCCATTGACTGTTCTCTCTGCTACCGCATGGCAAGCTGTACCAGTGCACCAGGTCTGGAACCAACAGGACCCTGAACATCTTCTACCCCCAAGCCATAACACTGCTAAACAAGACTACCCTACATTGACCTTTTTTTGCAATAACTATATTGCGCTTGCTCCATGCACACACACTGGACTTTACCCACACACTCACACATACTTACACTGACACCCCAACACGCACATACACACTCACACACACCACACGCTGCTGCTACTGTCTATTATATATCCTGTTGCCTAGCCACCCCTATACCTATATGTACACTACCGGTCAAATGTTTAGAACACCTACACATTTTTTCATAATTTTTAATATTTTCTACATTGCAGAATAATAGTGAAGACATCAAAACTATGAAATAACACATACTCTATGGAATCATGTAGTAACCAAAAAAGTGTTAAACAAATCAAAATGTATTTTATATTTGAGATTCTTCAAATAGCCACCCTTTGCCTTGATGACAGATTTACACACTCTTGGCATTCTCTCAACCAGCTTCATGAGGTAGTCACCTGGAAAGCATTTCAATTAACAGGTGTGCCTTGTTAAAAGTTAATTTGCGGAATTTATTTCCTTCTTAATGCGTTTGAGCCAATCACTTGTGTTGTGACAAGGTAGGGGGGTATACAGAAGATAGCCCTATTTGGTAAAAGACCAAGTCCGTATTATGGCAAGAACAGCTCAAATAAGCAAAGAGAAACAACAGTCCACCATTACTTTAAGACATGAACGTCAGTAAATACGTAACATTTCAAGAACTTTGAACATTTCTTCATGTGCAGTCGCAAGAACCATCAAGCGCTATGATGAAACTGGCTCTCATGAGGACCACCACAGGAATGGAAGACCCAGACTCTGCTGCAGAGGTTAAGTTCATTGACGTTACCAGCCAAATAAATGCTTCACAGAGTTCAAGTAACAGACACATCTCAACATCAACTGTTCAGAGGAGACTGCGTGAATCAGGCCTTCATGGTCAAATTGCTGCAAAGAAACCACTACTAAATGACACCAATAATAAGAAGAGACTTGCTTGGGCCAAGAAACACGAGCCATGGACATTAGACTGGTCAAAATCTGTCCTTTGGTCTGGAGTCCAAATTGGAGATTTTTTGTTCCAACCGCCGTGTCTTTGTGAGATACAGGGTAGGTGAATGGATGATCTCTGCATGTGTGGTTCCCACCATAAAGCATGGAGGAGGAGGTGTTATGGTGTGGGCGTGCTTTGCTGGTGACACTGTAAGTGATTTATTTAGAATTCAAGGCACACTTAATCAGCATGGCTACCACAGCATTCTGCAGCAATATGCCATCCCATCTGGTTTGCGCTTCGTGGGACTATCATTTGTTTTTCAACAGGACAATAACCCAACACACCTGCAGGCTGTGTAAGGGCTATTTTACCAAGAAGGAGAGTGATGGAGTGCTGCATCAGATGACCTGGCTTTCACAATCCCCCGACCTCAACCAACTTGAGATGGTTTTTGATGTCGGACCACAGAGTGAAGGAAAAGCATTCCAAGTGAAGCTGGTTGAGAGAATGCCAAGAGTGTGCAAAGCTGTCGTCAAGGCAAAGGGTGGCTATTTGAAGAATCTCATGTAGTCACCCAAACTTTTTGGGTTACTACATTATTTCATGTGTTATTTCATAGTTTTGATGTCTTTACTGTTATTTACATTGTAGAATAATAGTGAAAATAAAGAAAAACCCTTGAGTGAGTAGGTGTTCTAAAACTTTTGACCGGTAGTGTACATCTACCTCAATTACCTCTTACCCCTGCACAATGACTCAATACTGGTACTCCCTGTATATACAGTGCCTTCAGAAAGTATTCATACCTATTGACTTTTTCCACATTTTGTTTTGTTACAACCTGAATTCAAAATGGATCAAACTTTTTTATAATCACCCGTCTATACACAATACCTCAAAATGACAAAGTAAAAACATTTAAAAAAAAATGTTAGCACATTTACAGAAATACACTATATATACGAAAGTATGTGGAAACCCCTTCTAATTAGTGGATTGCGCTATTTCAGCCACATCCGTTGCTGACAGGTGTATAAAATCGAGTACACAGCCCTGCAATCTCCATTGACAAACATTGGCAGTATAATAGCTTCACTGAAGAGTTCAGTGACTTTCAATGTGGCGCCGTCATAGGATGCCACCTTTTCAACAAGTCAGTTAGTCAAATTTCTGCCTCGTTAGAGCTGCCCCGGTCAACTGCAAGTGCTGTTATTGTGAAGTTGAAATGTCTAGGAGCAACAATGGGTCAGCTGCGAAGTGGTAGGCCACACAAGCTCACAGAATGCAACCTACAAGTGCTGAAGCAGGTTGCGAGTAAAAATTGCATTATCTGGAGTGATGAATCACGCTTCACCATCTGGCAGTCCGGCGGACAAATCTGGGTTTGGAGGATGCCTGGAGAATGATACCATCCCCAATGCAAAGTGCCAACTGTAAAGTTTGTTGGAGGAGGAATAATGGACTAGGGCTGTTTTTCATGGTTCAGGCTCGGCCCCTTAGTTCCAGTGAAGGGAAAGCTTAATGCTACAGCATACAATGACATCCCAGATGATTCTGTGCTTCCAACTTTGTGGGAACAATTTTGGGAATGCCCTTTCCTGTTTCAGCATGACAATGCCCCTGTGCACAAAGCGAGGTCCATACAGAAATGGTTTGTTGAGATCGGTGTGGAAGAACTTGACTGGCCAGCACAGAGCCCTGACCTCAACCACATCGAACACCTTTAGGAGGAATTGGAACGACGACTGCGAGCCAGGCCTAATCACCCGACATCAGTGCCTGACCTCACTAATGCACTTGTGGCTGAATGGAAGCAAGTCACCGCAGCAATGTTCCGACATCTAGTGCAAAGCCTTCCCAGAAGAGTGGAGACTGTTATAGCAGCAAAGGGGTGACCAACTCCATATTATTGCCTATGATTTTGGAATGAGATGTTCGATGAGCAGGTGTCCATATACTTTTGGTCATGTAGTGTATCTCATTTACAGTTGAAGTCGGAAGTTTACATACACTTAGATTTGAGTTATTAAAACTCGTTTTTCAACCATTCCACAAATGTACAAACAATAGTACGCAAGTATAAACACCATGGGACTGCGCAGCCGTCATACCGCTCAGGAAGGAGACGCGTTCTGTCTCCTAGAGATGAACATGCTTTGGTGCGAAAAGTGCAAATCAATCCCAAAACAACAGCAAAGGACCTTGTGAAGATGCTGGAGGAAACAGGTACAAAAGTATCTATATCCACAGTAAAACGAGTCCTATATCGACATAACCAGAAAGACCGCTCAGCAAGGAAGAAGCCACTGCTCCAAAACCGCCATAAAAAAGCCAGACTACAACTGCATATGGGACAAAGATTGTACTTTTTGGAGAAATGTCCTCTGGTCTGATGAAACAAAAATAGAACTGTTTGGCCATAATGACCATTGTTATGTTTGGAGGACAAAGGGGGATTGCAAGCCGAAGACCACCATCCCAACTGCGAAGCACGGGGGTGGCAGCATCATGTTGTGGGGGTGCTTTGCTACAGGAGGGACTGGTGCACTTCACAAAATAGATGGCATCATGAGGCAGGAAAACTATGTGGATATATTGAAGCAGCATCTCAAGACATCCATCAGGACGTTAAAGCTTGGTCGCAAATGGGTCTTCCAAATGGACAATGACCCCAAGCATACTTCCAAGTTGTGGCAAAATGGCTTCAGGACAACAAAGTCAAGGTATTGGAGTGGCCATCACAAAGCCCTGACCTCGATCCTATAGAACATTTGTGGGCAGAACTGAAAAAGCTTGTGTGAGAAAGGAGCCCTGCAAACCTGACTCAGTTACACCAGCTCTGTCAGGAGGAATGGGCCAAAATTCACCCAACTTATTGTGGGAAGCTTGTGGAAGGCTACCCGAAACGTTTGACCCAAGTTAAACAATTTAAAGGCAATGCTACCAAATACTAATTGAGTGTATGTAAACTTCTGACCCACTTTGAATGTGATGAAATAAATAAAATATGAAATAAATCAATCTCTCTACTTTTATTCTGACATTTCACATTCTTAAAATGAATTGGTGATCCTAACTGACCTAAAACAGGGAATTTTTACTTGGATTAAATGTCAGGAATTGTGAAAACCTGAGTTTAAATGTATTTGGCTAAGGTGTACTGTATGTAAACTTCCGGCTTCAACTGTACATAATTATTCACACCCCTGAGTCAATAGTTTGCAGAAGTACCTTTGGCAGCGACTACAGCTGTCAGTCTTTCTGGGTAAATCTCTAAGAGCTTTCCACACCTGGATTGTGCAACATTTGCCCGTTATTCTTCTCAAAATTCTTCAAGCTCTATCAAATTGATTGTTGATTATTACTAGACAAACATTTTCAGGTCTTGCTGTAGATTTTCAAATAGATTTAAGTCAAAACTGTAACCAACCACTCAGGAACATTCACTATCTTCTTGGTAAACAACTCCAGTGTAGATTTGGCCTTGTGTTTTATGTTATTGTCTTGCTGAAAGGTAAATTCATCTCCCAGTTTCTGGTGGAAAGCAGACTGTACCAAGTTTTCCTATGAGCTTTGCCTGTGCTTAGCTCCAGTCCTTAACGATTACAAGCATACCACCACTATGCTTGAAAATATGGAGAGTGGTACTCAATAATGTGTTCTTTTGTGTTTGCCCCAAACAAAACACTTTCTATTCAGGACAAAGAGTGAATTGCTTTCCACATTTTTTTGCAGTATTACTTTAGTGCCATGTTGAAAACATGATGCATGTTTTGGTATGTGTTTATTCTGTACAGGCTTCCTTCTTTTTAATCTTTCAATTAGGTTAATATTGTGAAGTACCTACAATGTGGTTGATCCATCTTCAGTTTTCTACTATCACAGCCATTAAACTCGGTAACTGTTTTAATTTCACCGTTGGCCTCATGGTGAAGTCCCTGACTGGTTTCCTTCCTCTCCGGCAACTGAGTTAGGAAGGATCCCTGTCACTTTATTGTGACTGTGTGTATTGATACACCATCCAAAGTGTAATTAATAACAACATCATGCTTGAAGGGATATTCAATGTCTGCTTTTACATTTTTTTACCCATCTACCAATAGGTGCCCTTCTTTGCCGGGCATTGGAAAACCTCCCTGGTCTTCGATGTTGAATCTGTGTCTGAAATTCACTTCCTCGAGTGAGGGACTTTACAGATAATTGTACGTCTGGGGTACAGAGATGAGGTAGTCATTCACAAATCAATCATGTTAACCATTATTATTGCACAGATAGTGAGTCCACTAATTATGTGAGTTGTTATGCAAATTTTTACTCCTGAACTTATTTAGGCTTGCCATAACGAAGGGGTTGAATACTTATTGGCTCAAGACATTTCAGCATATAATTTAAAAAAAACGGAATTTCATTTTGACATTATGAGGTATTGTATGTAGCCCAGTGACAAAAACATCTCAATTTAATTGATTTTAAATTCAGGCTGTAACACAACAAAATGTGGAAGAAGTCAAGGAGTGTGAATACTTTCTGAAGGCACTGTAGCAATGGTATTTTTACTTGTTATTGTAATTCGTTACTGTATATTTATTCCTCTTGTCACTTTTTAAATGTTTTATTACATTTTTTTTCTTTAACTCTGCATTGTTGGAAAAGGACCTATAAGTAGGTATTTCACTGTTAGTCTACACCGGATGTTTACGAAGGATGTGACAGTTCTAATTAGATTTTATTTGATTGATGCCACGGAAGTTCAAGGCCGACCGTCTTACTGCAGGCATTAATAGCAGACAACAGGATCCCCATTATAGTGAATGGAAAAATGGCAATCTTCATGGTCAATCTTCGTGTAAACAGAACATTTTTGAAGACAATCATGGTACCAATTATAGCTTCTAATACACCAGATATATGCCATTGAACCAATTATTTTAAAATCGCACACAGAACAAGTTCTAAGAATAATTGAGTTGCCAATGGCAGCCTACAGTACCCTGGTCTGCCTTCAACTTCAATGACTCAATGAGAGGGGGCAGCACTGAGAGCTTTCAGCGTCACTTCCTGGAGTAGCTCAAACTGCGCATGTTATGTCTCCATGAGACGCCAACTTACCCGACTTCATTTGGCTTCAATGTACTGTTGAGTCTTCACATAGGAATGAATGGTGTCACATGATAGATGGCTTGATTGAAGGCTCTGTCCATTCATACAGTATATACAGTCATTGGTAAATACAGTCGCACTGTATTATGCTCCATGCTGTTTAGTTACAATTTACACGAGCTTGCTGTTGTTCGAAGATGCTGTAGCAACCTGTTACCCCTGGTAGATTGCTTTATTTTTCTAGGGTTTTTGGGTGGTTGATAGTTACTTTTCATATTGTTTTTTTTAAACATGGTTAAACCTAATCGGAGACACATCCAATGAACAAACAATGCAATGAGTTCCAATTACATCTAAGGATTTGGCACTTACAGAGTAAATAAGAAATTATAATGAAACACTAATTCCAGTATCGGCTCCCCTTTTCCCAGAGCTTATTGGTGCTACCAGTACTCCTTCATTACACATACAAGTCTAAGGACCCAGAATGGTACCTAAATGAATGCATAGTCTAGCTTTTACATGACATGTTTTTGTTAATTACTGTGAATATACCAGTTCTTCACTGGCTGTTTCCTTTATGTGTATATATTTACTGTATATACAGGTACATTGCTAATGAAGCAGATGTTGGCTGTGAAATTATTGTAATGAGATTGTTCATGCAGTAATAATGTGTTTTTCAACATGTATGTGTTTTGTTTACAGGCGTACGTGTGGTGTGAATGTGTGCTTTTCTAAGCAGAGGCATGGTAACTACATAGCTACTCCCGAACAAAGGCAGAGGGAACTAGAGAGGATCATGGTCTCTAATGCTCCTTACCCGTCTGATTTGAGGGGGGGTAGGGCGGTGGGTGAACACACTGAGGCCTTCTCAGAGCAGAGGCAGGGATCACCATGGCTACTCACCAGAACCAGGGGTGAAGTGAATAAATGAAAAGCTCAGCACAGCAAGAGCTGGAGTGTGCATTGATGCTCCCTCGCCTGCGTTTTTAGCTCCTTTTGTGGTGAAAAAGGACCTCTCTCCCTTTCCTTTACACTTGACAGTTTTTCTTCACCCTGAGTATTATGTTTGGTAGTATAACATGTTGTACTTCACAATCAAACCCCCGATGGGCATCATATATTGTTTTAGGCATTGCACCGGCAGAAGCAGTTGCGTTATTGTTGCAATAATGCATTGACAAAATAAGCTAGAGCATAGTACTGCACTCAATAACATCTTCCTTATACTGTGCATTCCTACTAATGTAAGAAAACAATGTTGTAAGGACTGTCCCCTGATAATTATACACTTTTGATACATTTCAGTACCTAGTTTGATTTGGTAGCCTACAACTAAGGCAGCATTTCTTTTACAGCATATACTTCCTCCTTTACTTCCTCACAACATAAAGAAGTGTATTACAGTAGCCCACAAGCATAAAACACAGCCAGATCAACCAATGTTGTTTCTTTACAGGTTTTATTTTGGTCTATTTGTGAACCGTGTTACTGCCCTCGTGGAAACCCCATTAAACTCAACCGTTCAAACCGCGGTGCTCCTTAGCAGCAGCAGTAGCCAATAGGCTGTTTCGGTGTACCAGAGCCAGTGTTACCAGTGTTGTTTCTGGGTATGGAATTTGTATTTGCGCCTGGCTCAAAACTGTGTGTACACAGTCCATTAAATAGAATAAAACTCTCTCTCTCTCTCCTCCTGAGAGAGAGGGGGAAATACAAAGCTTGAAACATGTATCTGGGATTTCATTTATTTCTTTCTTAAAAAAAGATGTCTTATTTTCTTCTTCCAAGGTTTCCAGTCGTCTTTGTCGTTTTCTACTAAGTACGTCAGTCAAACAGGGAGGAAGAAAAGAGACATGGCCAGCGCAATAATAACAGTGCTAACACACTGTGACTGAACAATACAGCAAAGATTAAAACCCCATTAAGCAGCACCAGAACCATTCAAAACAAACAGCCTCTTAGCGATTGTGATGGAAATGTGCCATACATCGTAATGTGTATAATAACAGGTGAGATATGGCCATGGGGTGACGCAGTTTTTTCTTAAAGTTTGGCCAATTGCAGTCTTTTTAACGCTCCGAGGTAAACAAGTAAACACAAAGCAAACGTGATTGCCCCAGGAGGACTGTCTGCATACAAAGTGGCGATAAGTGTCAGCATTGATTTCACTGGAGTTTTTCTGCTCTGTTCCGCTCACCCTATCGTACTCTCGCTGTGTCGCTGCCGGCAGTGTGTTTTTAAGTTACACTGCTGTACTGGACTGCGGAGCATACTGAGTTCTGTTCATCTCAAGGGAGGCAAAGATAGGATGATATATACATTTTTGCAAGAGAAGCAACTATGGTGCTCGATTAAAGTTCGACATAATAACAGTAGGTGTTTGAAATAGCACCTGAAAATGAGCAATGACGGTTAAAAAACAGGTTAGATTAAAGGAAGGAAGTGGTATTCTACAGGGATACACTTTTTAACAGGACCTACTGTGGCACACATATTTTATGTAATATACTCACTTCTGAATAGATTCAAAGTGAAACACTTGAAGCCCATTGGGCAAAAAAAGCCAAGCGTAAAGCTAACAACCCAGTTTTGAGAGCGACTACATACTGCAGTCAGTCGACCCCTGACCTTCAGTTACATGCTTTGTGGGCTGTCAGCTTTGTCCTTCCTGTCCGTGGTATTTACCTGAACACACTGTCATCGATGGCTTGCTCAAGATTAAATGTTGACTCTCCACTGCAGTTGACAATTTACCTCAAGTTTGCTCCTGACAGCAGGGGATGGTGAATAAACAAACGGCTTCCCTATTGGAGTGTCAAGAGGCACATGCTGAGGCATGCCCATGCAACCAATACCATCATTATGCCCCAGACATGCCATTCATCAACAGCCTGATGGAATCCATTAATAAAATACATTTGGTGTCCGTCTGAAGCTCTATTGGATATATAAAACATACATTAAGCCCGCGGCGATATCCAGGCAATCATTTGATACACCTATTGACTTGGAAACAAAAATGATACTGCCAGACGCCCGCTGGGATACAACATGGATCTGTTAAACCTTTGTTGCATCCCAAATGACACCCTATTCCCTACATTGTCCACTACTTTTGACCAGAGCCCTATGGGTCCTGGTCAAATGAAGTTGTTGTTTTCTTGAAGTGAAGTGCTTGGGAAATAACCCTGTTTCAAATGTAACTACACTGTAATCCCTGGGCAGGTCTGGGCTTCTTATCCTACAGAATTGTGCTAACACTATGCAACACTCCCCATATTCCCACCAGACTGCTTATTAGAATGCATTTATATTGCATACAGCCATGCTCACAGAGCTTTGAGACTTCTGGTATCCTGTTTTACAAACAATGTGCACTTTGTTCACTTATTTTTGTTGTTGTTGGTGTGTGTTTATTCAGCACAATGTTTCTGCCCAGGAAAAACGTTGAACCTATTTGAAATGACACAGATGTACATAATGGATCGATCATAATGGTATATCATTGGATTTGTTTTTATATGTCACCAATCCTTTTGAACATCTCCTTTCTACTGACTGACATTATCTCTGGTCTCCAATTATAGCTCCACTCGGACGTAGACAAAGGGGACGGCAAAGTGAAGTACGTGCTCTCCGGGGAGGGCTCCACCTCCATCTTCACCATCGACGAGAACACGGGGGACATCCACGCCACTAAGCGTTTGGACCGGGAGGAGCAGGCCTATTACACCCTGCAGGCCCAGGCCGTGGACCGGCTCACTAACATCCCTGTGGAGCCCAGGTCAGAGTTTGTTGTCAAGGTCCAGGACATCAATGACAACGAGCCCAAGTTTCTGGATGGACCCTACATGGCCGGGGTACCAGAGATGTCAGCACTGGGTAAGCCTCTTTCTCAGCCTCTCTCTCTCTCTCTCTGTTTGTTTGTCCCCAGTCCTCTGTCCTCGTCTCTGTCTGTCTATCTGTCAGTCTGTATGTGATTTTGATATTGATGTCTGTATGTCTGCCTGTAATCTGCCTCTGATTCTCTCTCTCTCTCTACCTCTTTCTCACCCTCTCTCTCTCGCTCTCTCTCTCTCTATTTCTATCTGTCTCTGTCTCTCTCTCTATCGCATTTACCCACCACAATCTGCAGTATCCTACATTTATCTCTCTCTGTCTCTCATCTCTCTCGCTTCATCTATATTAATGAACACAGTCTACGCTTTATTATAAACATGGAACTGAATCTGTGGCACTCATTTGTCTGTCAAACTGTGCATGATTGTCATAGCCACAACTGAAGAGGGTCCTTTTCCACACACAGAGGTTTTCTTTCTAGTGTTTTCCTTAACTGTTGCAGTTTCAAAACACTGTGGTTTTAAAAGCTCCAAAATCTAATCTGACCCTTTACAAAGTAATTACTACAACTGGTTAGTTCCTTTAAGCGGTTCCCATTGTGCATTGTTTAGATGCGGTTTTATACCTAAAATAGTGAACAACCTCATGAGCCCCCCCAAAAACATCATTGCTAGTTTGAACGATGAAAGCAGTGAAATATCTGCTTATACAAACAGACCCGAAACCCCAATGTTGAGCAATGAATCTAGCGAGTTCAGAGATGGCAGATTATTCAAATCCAACAGGACATGTAACGGAGCACCTCGCGAGGTGCTTCGCCACGGAAACAAAAGCTTACCGCACAGTGCCTGGGGACACCGTGAGCCAATCCTGTCGGAATGGGAAATGTGGATTAAGCCTCCATTTAAAATTCATGTGACAATCTGCCAGGGAGAGGAATAAGAGGCTCCACACGCCAAGTGGCAGACAATGTCTCCCAATCTTCAGGGTTAAGTGATATGACAGGCACAAACACACCAACCTCAATATTCTTATCATGTAGACCCAGAGACAGCAGAACATTGCATCTACGTGTTGTATCTTCCTCAGGCTGATAGGCAGAGATGCAAACAAGTGGATACATGGAGAGACTGTTTGGTGTAAAGTCAAAATGGAGCCTATGCTAGGCGTTTACTGGCAGTGATAGGAGTATTTTCCAGGCCAATGCAGTGCTTTGCTCATAACATTTATGACATAGGCACTGAGATCTTATAAGGATTAAGCAGCCCAGAGTCAACGGGGGGGGGGGGGGTTGGATACAGGGCTCTGGCTTAAGGAACTAGAGGATTCCACTACAAGGGCTAGGTGGCTCGTGTCCAACGGGAGATAAGAGAGGTAGAGCAACTGAGCACTTCATCTGCAGTAAAGGAAGCGCTCCGAAAACCAATAGGCCGGGTCACACTCTCTGGCTTATTTACATCGCCATGGTTTTCATCTGAAGTTGTTAGAACAGCGTGTGAATTATACATCCCGCTCTTTGTAAATATCTGCTCAGGGCATTTTATAGTACAGGAGTGGGCCGGGCACCCGTTGTCCTCCATAACTCCTTCATAAATGTGTTTAAATCATTAATGGGCGTAGACCGGCTACCTGTAATGAATTGGTTCAATTTAGAGGAAATCATGAATTTAATTAATTAAAGCAATTAGATGGTAGTTGCTTGTCTCGTACACATGGTAGCCCTTATGGCCCGCGGATCTAGGAATACTTTGTCTTAATCACGCCTCGGGATGTCAAATGATGGAAAAGAGGAGCTTGAGGACATTTGGCTGTGTGACAACCTCTGAGCAGCTAAGGCACGGGTCTCAGGTCTACACGTCAGACAGACGTTCCCCGGGAGCTGATGGAGGGCTTAGGGGAATGTAATGTCAGGCCAAGGCCACCGCCTTGTAGAAATGTACCACCCACCACTCCTTTATCCACCTGTCATTGTTCTTGTCTAATTCAGGATCTTCCAAGATCAAGGATGGAATAGTCAGTTAATTCTGGAAGAGAAAACGAAAGGGGTGCTTTGGTTTCAGGTTACATGGATAAAAACTCGGAAGACAGTTCATTTCAAATTATTATTTCCCTGTGATTTGAGATTTCTGGAAAGCCAAAGGAAATGTAAGATGGAATTATGGAGCCCATTGATTACAGTACCAGTGTGGCTCAGTGAGATTGTATGGATCAGAGCATTGGCACCTACCAAAAGGCATATCCTGGGCACAGCAGGGCCATGACGGGTTTTGTCTTTCTTCGCATTTTGTCATTCATTTTCACACGCCAATTACAAATAAATTTGAACTAGTCTCCGTGCAACAATCCCTGCTTATCTCGAGCGGACGGGAGCAGGTGTGAACGTGCAGGAATATAATCAACTTAATCATGGGCACCAATGTTGAATACTCATCAAGGAGTTGCAAAGTTGGTGAGCTTAAACTGCAGGTTTTGAATATTGCTTTTGTAATATCTAATCATCAGTCACACCCACACTCAAATCCGTTTTGTATTAGAGAGGAACAGAGTTGCCACAAACATTTCTTACCACTCTCATACTTTGCTGATTATGTTACCTTTGTCAGCATGTTGCACTAATGTACAGTACGCTTACCTTTTGAACTTTTTAAGCTTCGCTGGTGAAAGTTTACTCTAGTGGTAATTCTTTAGTATATGTTACGTTAAGTAGAAGAGAAGTCAATACGTATCTTCTGTCTCATACACATTTTGTTCAACTAAGTATAAAAAGGTACAAGCCATAACAATGCAAAACATATAGCTTACAATTTGGATACTTGGATCATGTTTACTTGGAGATGAGTATTTATGGTGGCTGTTGAATCCAGTCTTGTGTCTGTAAAGCTTTGATGAATACCTGTCGGCCATTCAAATTAGACATGCTGCTACATTTATTTTCATTACTGTCAGATGACAATCGCTCACCCTGAGATGCAGACGTGATTAGGAACCCCTGTTTTGTTCCTATTCACTGGAAATAAATGAAAATATGAGAAATTGATCAGTCACACAAATGAAGACAGACAAAAAGTGAAGTGACACAGACAGGCACATGACAGCTGCATCGAGAGGAACCGTGTAATATATTCTGATGTGAGGATGTTTATCCGTTTTGGACAACCACTCTTGAAGGCTGGCTATTCTTATTCGTGACCTTGACTGCTATAAATATTACAGTGTTTCGCAACCAATTTCCTCTAGCCTGGGTATCAGTACAGATACACCACAGAAAACACAAAATAGACATCTGAAAGAACCATTGAGGGATAACCTAAATTAGTTTTAGCTTACTGCAACTGTGTAGTGATAAGAATTGTGAATACCATAGCACAGCTCTCTAACATAGTGGCATTGATTGACCTTGTTTAAAAAAAAATAATTGTAATATATCCTGCCACGACTAAGACGTGATGATATAATCTTGGGGGTCCACATAGAACTAGCTTGATGATAACCTGTCCACCGAGACATTTTTTATTATATTGCTCAAATTCAGGACCAGCGCCTGTTAATTCTGGTTTATGACTGGAAATACGCCGACCTAATCTTCCATTTCCATAATCACGTCATTCTGTAAGAGTACGTAAAATATGGCTCATGCAAGAAAGTGTTTTTTTTTATAAGGGTGTTTGATGCAAAATAAAATATAACCTACTTTGTAAGACAGGCCCATACTGTAACACATAAAGGAAAGTGCCTAAGACACCAGCAGAGATGCATGGCTATTAAAGTGAAATATACAAACATAAAGCAGCCTATTCATCTGACCATGCTCAACAGAAAAGGGCACACTTGTGGGAAACATTGTTTTTATTCCAAGGTCTCCTATGTCAACGGTTGATAATTGCGTCTTTGTCAAATCAGAAATGGGCCTCAGCTTCAAGATCACCAATAACGCAAATTCTGAGACTTACTTTCCTTGATGGACTAGTACATCCTCACACAAAAAATGTAATGTAACATCCCAGCAAATTTAACATTAATTTCAGTGTGTATTAGTCTTTTGTGATAAATTCACCCTAGAATGGCAGTGGCTCTCCTAGTAGCTCTCTATTGAGGTCCAGTTGTTTTGCATGGCAGATTACTGGCTCAGTACACTTGGTTCTGTATGTTACAGATAAAATGCTAGTCTCCGTCAGGGGCCAGACCATAGTTCACAACAGAACAATAGAGGTAAATTGTCTGATTAGCGGTGATTACTGGACCTTTGTGCTTTCGGTCCCTTGACCAAAGCACTCCTTCCAACAAGCTTGTTATTCCATGTTTCTCAAACGTCAAATTTCAAAGTTGTTCCAAACGTCAGATTTCAAAATGCTTAAGGTTAAGTTTAGGCATTAACTCCGATTTTTTTAAAGGTTTGGGATAGGCTTAAAACAAACATTTTAAAATGACTTTCTATCACTAGATTCAAACATGCCACATTTACCACCAGAGGCAGATGCTTATGCCCATCCTCCATCCCCATCCCCATCCACCATCCCCATCCACCATCCCCCACGCCCTAGCTAAACCGAAACCTACTTGAAGGTAACAATGCTCACCATTGGCCCTAGTGGCCTGTTTCCACGTCATCTCCCGACGTGCTCAGAGATGGCTAAGGTCCAGCTGTGTAGAGGCAAACTGCTTTAGGAAATATGGAATATCAACATGCTAAAAGTGTCATTAACAATCACTTTAAAATCAAATGAATTGTGTTAGTTCTAAAACCGGCTATACATTTTTCAACCTCTATTGCAAGTTTCCAAACTACTGGGGGAAATCACAGTACCTAGCATTATTCATAGTCACCGCAGTACATTTTCATTAATAGCCATGCGTTTTAATTCACGTAACAGCTATGCCGCTTCTAACCAATACCGTACACAGGTTTCTACAGACCAAAGTTGCACTTAATTATAATAAACTAAACTGATAACAATTAGCAACCATAATATGATGTAGAATGGTAACAGTGTATGGTATCCATAGGTGAGAGTGTTCATTGTGCAGCAGTGTCTTCTAAGCTGACATATGGAATTGTTTTAAGAAGGTCATAACATGGCTCATTTAGCTATTTGATTTAGGATTTTAGGACCCCTTTAGATATACAAAAAAATACAGTACCAGTCAAAATTTTGGACACACCTACTCATTCAAGGGTTTTTCTTTAGTTGTACTATTTTCTACATTGTAGAATAATAGTGAAGACTTTAAAACTATGAAATAATACAGATGGAATCATGTAGTAACTAGGGCCGCCACACCGCCGGTCACGAGTCATGAAGGCAGTCAAATTCCACATTCCACACTAGGCTTCTCCAAGCTCTGATGCTGCTGCTGGTCATTATTAGCCTACAAAATTCGCTAACTGCCTGGTACTCAGCAGTCTATTTTCCTTCTAATCACTTTGACATCAATGCAAATATAATCGAAAATTGAATCAAACACTTCATGAGAGCCTAGGAGCTCATGTTGCGCAACATTTCTATAGGCTATGCAATTGCGGGTGAAAACAGTGTAATGGCCACTAATGAAAAGAGGAGGATCCCATGAGCTTTCTATGGGCTAGGTCTAAAATATTTATTTCTCAACTTTTTTCATATTAAGCATATTGCTTATATTTTCAATAGGAGTATGGCCTACCTGGCTGGCATGAAAATAAACCACAGGGAAAAGCGTTCTCCATTTGCTATTTAAGTACATACACTACCGGTCTAAAGTTTTCGAACACCTACTCATTCAAGGGATTTTCTTTATTTTTACTATTTTCTACATTGTAGAATAATGGTGAAGACACCAAACTATGAAATAACACATATGGAATCATGTAGTAACCAAACAAGTGTTAAACAAATCAAAATATATTTTATATTTGAGATTCTTCAAATAGCCACCCTTTGCCTTGATGACAGCTTTGCACATTCTTGGCATTCTCTCAACCAGCTTCACCTGGAATGCTTTTCCAACAGTCTTGAAGGAGTTCCCACATATGCTGAGCACTTGTTGACGACTTTTCCTTCACTCTGCAGTCCAACTTATCCCAAACCATCTCAGTTGAGTTGAGATCGGGTGATTGTGGAGGTCAGGTCATCTGGTGCAGCACTCCATCACTCTCCTTCTTGATCATATAGCCCTTCCACAGCCTGTGTTGGGTCATTGTCCTGTTGAAAAACAAATGATAGTCTCACAGACAGTGTCACCAGCAAAGCACCATCACACCTTCTCCCCCATGCTTCACGGTGGGAACCACACATGCGGAGATCATCCGTTCACTTACTCTGCGTCTCACAAAGGCACGGTGGTTGGAACCAAAAATCACAACGTTGGACTCATCAGACCAAAGGACAGATTTCCACCGGTCTAATGTCCATTGCTCATGTTTCTTGGCCAAAGCAAGTCGCTTTTTCTTATTGGTGTCCTTTAGTAGTGGTTTCTTTGCAGCAATTTGACCATGAAGGCCTGAGTCACGCAGTCTCCTCTGAACAGTTGATGTTGAGATGTGTCTGTTACTTGAAATCTGTGAGGCATTTATTTGGGCTGCAAATTCTGAGGCTGGTAACTCCAATAAACTTATCCTCTTCAGCAGAGGTAACTCTAAGTCTTCCCTTCCTGTGGCATTCCTCATGAGAGCCAGTTTCATCATAGCGCTTGATGGTTTTTGCGACTGCACTTGAAGAAACATTCAAAGTTATTGACATTTTCTGTATTGACTGACCTTCATGTCTTAAAGTAAGGATGGACTGTTGTTTCTCTTAGCTTATTTGAGCTGTTCTTGCCATAATACGGACGTGGTCTTTTACCAAATAGGGCTATCTTCTGTATACCACTCATACCTTGTCACAATACAAATGATTGGCTCAAACGCCAATCAAGAAGGAAATCAATTCCACAAATGAACTTTTAACAAGGCACACCTGTTAATTGAAATGCATTTCAGGGGACTACCTCATGAAGCTGGATGAGAGAATGCCAAGAGTGTGCAAAGCTGTCATCAAAGCAAAGGGTGGCTACTTTGAAGAATCTCAAATAAAAAATATATATGTTTAACACTTTTTGGTTACTACATTATTCCATACGTGGAATAAGATTTTGAAGGGTCTTTCCTATATCTTGGAGATATAAGAAAGCTCACGAAATATATACAGTGGGGAGAACAAGTATTTGATACACTGCCGATTTTGAAGGTTTTCCTACTTACAAAGCATGTAGAGGTCTGTAATTTTTATCATAGGTACACTTCAACTGTGAGAGACGGAATCTAAAACAAAAATCCAGAAAATCACATTGTATGATTTTTAAGTAATTAATTTGCATTTTATTGCGTGACATAAGTATTTGATACATCAGAAAAGCAGAACTTAATATTTGGTACAGAAACCTTTGTTTGCAATTACAAAGATCATACGTTTCCTGTAGTTATTGACCAGGTTTGCACACACTGCAGCAGGGATTTTGGCCCACTCCTCCATACATACCTTCTCCAGATCCTTCAGGTTTCGGGTCTGTCGCTGGGCAATACGGACGTTCAGCTCCCTCCAAAGATTTTCTATTGGGTTCAGGTCTGGAGACTGGCTAGGCCACTCCAGGACCTTGAGATGCTTCTTACGGAGCCACTCCTTAGTTTCCCTGGCTGTGTGTTTCGGGTCGTTGTCATGCTGGAAGATCCAGCCACGACCCATCTTCAATGCTCTTACTGAGGGAAGGAGGTTTTTGGCCAAGATCTCGCGATACATGGCCCCATCCATCCTCCCCTCAATACGGTGCCCATCATTCCTGTCCCCTTTGCAGAAAAGCATCCCAAAGAATTATGTTTCCACCTCCATGCTTCACGGTTTGGAGGGTGTTCTTGGGTGTTACTCAACCTTCTTCTTCCTCCAAACACGGCGAGTGGAGTTTAGACCAAAAGCTCTTCTTTTTTGTCTTAGACCACATGACCTTCTCCCATTCCTCCTCTGGATCATCCAGATGGTCATTGGCAAACTTCAGACGGGTCTGGACATGCGCTGGCTGAGCAGGGGGACCTTGCGTGCGCTGCAGGATTTCAATCCATGACAGCGTAGTGGTTACTAATGGTTTTCTTTGAGACTGTGGTCCCAGCTCTCTTCATGTCATTGACCAGGTCCTGCCGTGTAGTTCTGGGCTGATCCCTCACCTTCCTTATGATCATTGATGCCCCCCGAGGTGAGATTTGTTATGCTGGTGAATGAGGACCCAAAAGCGACGTAATAGAAACAGAGTCTTTATTCCAGTATTCAAACAAACAATGATTCTCCTGGATATATCAAAGGTAAATCCAAAACAGGAAACTGAAATCCTCTCGTCAGTAGAGAGGAACGACTGGAGACGCGACCACAAACTGCAGGTCGCTTCAGGAAGGCACAGGCCGTAGCTGACATAGACACCTGCTCACACGCAGCATCTGAAGAAGGCAAAAACACGACAGGGCGGAACAAAGAGACACGGGACAGCAAACAATCAAACAAGAATCCGACAAGGACAGAAGCGGAAACAGAGGGGAGAAATAGGGACTCTAATCAGAGGGCAAAATAGGGGACAGGTGTGAAAGAGTAAATGAGGTCGTTAGGAGAATGAGAAACAGCTGGGAGCAGGAACGGAACGATAGAGAGAGAGAGCGGGAGAGGGAGAGAGGGAGGAGGAGAGAGATGGATAGAAAGAGGGAAAGAACTAATAAGACCAGCAGAGGGAGCACAGGGACAAGACATGATGATCAAAGACAAAACATGACAGTACCCCCCCACGTCACCGAGCGCCTCCTGGCGCACTCGAGGAGGAACCCTGGCGGCAACGAAGGAAATCATCAATCAACGAACGGTCCAGCACGTCCGAGAAGGAACCCAACTCCTCTCCTCAGGACCGTAACCCTCCCAATCCACTAAGTACTGGTGACCACGTCCCCGAGAACGCATGTCCATGATCTTCGTACCTTGTAAATAGGTGCGCCCTCGACAAGGACGGGGGGGGGGGAAGACGAACGGGGGCGCGGAAAGGCTTGCAACACAGGAGACATGGAAGACAGGGTGGACGCGACGAAGATGTCGCGGAAGAAGCAGTCGCACAGCGACAGGATTGACGACTGAGAGACACGGAACGGACCAATGAACCGCGGAGTCAACTTGCGAGAAGCTGTCGTAAGGGGAAGGTTACGAGTGGAAAGCCACACTCTCTGACCGCGACAATACCTAGGACTCTTAATCCTACGTTATTTGGCGGCTCTCACGTCTGCGCCCTGTAACGGCAAAGTGCAGACCTGACCCTCTCCCAGGTGCGCTCACAACGTTGGACAAAAACCTGAGCGGAGGGAACGCTGGACTCGGCGAGCTGGACGAGAACAGAGGAGGCTGGTACCCAAGACTACTCTGAAACGGAGATAGCCAGGTAGCAGACGAAGGAAGCGAGTTGTGAGCGTACTCAGCCCAGGGGAGCTGTTCTGCCCAAGACGCAGGGCTTTCGAAACGAAAGGCTGCGTATATATGCGACCAATCGACTGATGGGCCTTCTGCTTGACCGTTAGACTGGGATGAAACCGGAAGAGAGACTGACGGAAGCACCAATCAAACGACAGAACTCCCTCCAAAACTGTGACGTGAATTGCGGACCTCTGTCTGAAACGGCGTCTAACGGGAGCCATGAATTCTGAACAATTCTCAATGATGATTTGTGCCGTCTCCTTAGCGGAAGGAAGCTTAGCGAGGGAATGAAATGTGCGCCTTAGAGAACCTATCGATAACCGTAAGAATCACAGTCTTCCCCGCAGACGAAGGCAGACCGGTAATAAAGTCTAAGGCGATGTGAGACCATGGTCGAGCGTGTCCCGCTCTGAGTAGGCCACCAAAACCGCTGGCGATAGAAGCAAGCGTACCCCGAACGCCGGGGTGGCGCAGCTAACTTTGGCAGAGTGAGCCCACTGAAGAACAGCCAGACGAGTAGAGACAGGAACGAACAGAAGGTTACTAGGACAAGGCGCGCGGCGACGCAGCTGTGAGTGAGTGCTTGCTTTACCTGTCTCTCAATTCCCCAGACAGTCAACCCGACAACACGCCCTTCAGGGAAATCCCCTCGGGTGGTCGGTAGAAGCCACAGAAGAACTAAAAGAGACGGGATAAGGCATTCAGGCTTGGTTTCTTATTTCCCGGACGATAGGAAATCACGAACGAAACGAGCGAAAACAACGCCCAACGAGTTGACGTGCATTAAGTCGTTTGGCAGAACGGATGTACTCAAGGTTTCTTATGGTCAGTCCAAACGACAAAAGGGACGGTCGCCCCCTCCAACCACTGTCGCCATTCGCCTATGTAGCGGATGGCGAGCAGTTCGCGGTTACCCACATCATAGTTGCGTTCCGATGGCGACAGGCGATGAGAAAAGTAAGCGCAAGGATGGACCTTATCGTCAGAATGGAAGCGCTGAGACAGAATGGCTCCCACGCACCCTCTGAAGCGTCAACCTCGACAATGAATTGTTTAGTGACGTCAGGAGTAACAAGATAGGGCGGATGTAAAACGCTTCTTGAGGAGATCAAAAGCTCCCTGGGCGGAACCGGACCACTTAAAGCAAGTCTTGACAGAAGTCAGAGCTGTTGAGAGGGGCAGCCACTTGACCGAAATTACGAATGAAACGCCGATAGAAATTAGCGAAACCGAGAAAGCGCTGCAACTCGACACGTGACCTAGGAACGGGCCAATCGCTGACAGCCTGGACCTTAGCGGGATCCATCTGAATGCCTTCAGCGGAAATAACAGAACCGAGAGAATGTGACAGAGGAGACATGAAAGGCGCACTTCTCAGCCTTCACGTAGAGACAATTCTCTAAAAGGCGCTGGAGTACACGTCGAACTGTCTGAACATGAATCTCGAGTGACGGTGAAAAAATCAGGATATCGTCAAGATAAACGAAAACAAAATTTCAGCATGTCTCTCAGTACATCTATAACTAATGCCTGAAAGACAGCTGGAGCATAGCGAGACCGAACGGCAGAACCCGGTATTCAAAATGCCCTAACGGAGTGGTTAAACGCCGTTTTCCACTCGTCCCCCTCTCTGATGCGTACGAGATGGTAAGCGTTACGAAGGTCCAACTTAGTAAAGAACCTGGCTCCCTGCAAAATCTCGAAGGCTGACGACATAAGGGGAAGCGGATAACGATTCTTAACCGTTATGTCATTCAGCCCTCGATAATCCACGCAGGGGCGCAGAGTACCGTCCTTCTTCTTAACAAAGAAAACCCCGCTGCGCGGAGAGGAAGAAGGCACCACGGGTACCGGCGTCGAGAAGAACAGACAGATAATCCTCGAGAGCCTTACGTTCGGGAGCCGACAGAGAGTATAGTCTACCCCGAGGGGGAGTGGTCCCGGAAGGAGATCAATACAACAATCATACGACCGGTGAGGAGGAAGGGAGCTGGCTCTGGACCGACTGAAGACCGTGCGCAGATCATGATATTCCTCCGGCACTCCTGTCAAATCACCAGGTTCCTCCTGAGTAGAGGGGACAGAAGACACAGGAGGGATAGCAGACATTAAACATTCACATGACAAGAAACGTTCCAGGATAGGATAGAATACTAGACCAATTATTAGAAGGATTATGACATACTAGCCAGGGATGACCCAAAACAACAGGTGTAAAAGGTGAACGAAAAATCAAAAAGGAAATGGTCTCACTGGGTGTTACCAGATACTGTGAGGGTTAAAGGTAGTGTCTCACATCTGATACTGGGAGAAGACTACCATCTAAGGCGAACATGGGCGTGGGCTTCCCTAACTGTCTGAGAGGAATGTCATGTTTCCAGCCCATGCTTCGTCCATAAAACAACCCTCAGCCCCAGAGTCTATCAAGGCACTGCAGGAAGCAGCCGAACCGGTCCAGCGTAGATGGACCGACAAGGTAGTACAGGATCTTGATGGAGAGACCTGAGTAGTAGCGCTCACCAGTAGCCCTCCGCTTACTGATGAGCTCTGGCTTTTACTGGAATGACATGACAAAATGTCCAGCAGAACCGCAATAGAGGCAAAGGCGGTTGGTGATTCTCCGTTCCCTCTCCTTAGTCGAGATGCGAATACCTCCCAGCTGCATGGCTCAGTCTCTGAGCCGGTGGGAGGAGATGGTTGAGATGCGAGAGGGGGAAACACCGTTAACGCGAGCTCTCTTCCACGAGCTCGGTGACGAAGATCTACCCGTCGTTCTATGCGGATGGCGAGTGCAATCAAAGAGTCCACGCTGGAAGGAACCTCCCGGGAGAGAATCTCATCCTTAACCTCAGCGTGGAGTCCCTCCAGAAAACGAGCGAGCAACGCCGGCTCGTTCCAGTCACTGGATGCAGCAAGAGTGCGAAATCTATAGAGTAATCCGTTATGGATCGATCACCTTGACATAGGGAGCCAGGACCCTGGGAGCCTCCTTCCCAAAAACTGAACGATCAAAAACCCGTATCATCTCCTCTTTAAAGTTCTGATAAACGTTAGAACACTCAGCCCTTGCCTCCCAGATAGCTGTGCCCCACTCCCGAGCCCGACCAGTAAGGAGTGATATATGACGTAAGCGATCCGAGCTCTCTCTCTTGAGTATGTGTTGGGCTGGAGAGAGAACACAATATCACCTGGGTGAGAAAGGAGCGACACTCAGTGGGCTGCCCAGAGTAACATGGTGGGTTATTAACCCTAGGTTCCGGAGACTCGAAGACCAGGAAGTAGCTGGTGGCACGAGACGAAGACTCTGAAACTGTCCTGAGAGATCGGAGACCTGAGCGGACAGGGTCTCAACGGCATGACGAGCAGCAGACAATTCCTGCTCGTGTCTGCCGAGCATTGCTCCCTGGATCTCGACGGCAGTGTTGCGGAATCCGCTAGTCGCTGGGTCCATTCTTTGTTCGGATTCTTCTGTATTATGCTGGTGAATGAGGACCCAAAAGCGACGTAATAGAAACAGAGTCTTTATTCCAGTATCAAACAAACAATGATTCTCCTGGATATATCAAAGGTAAATCCAAAACAGGAAACATGAAATCCTCTCGTCAGTAGAGAGGAACGACTGGAGACGCGACCACAAACTGCAGAGTCGCTTCAGGAAGGCACAGGCCGTAGCTGACATAGACACCTGCTCACACGCAGCATCTGAAGAAGGCAAAAACACGACAGGGCGGAACAAGGACACGGGACAGCAAACATCAAACAAGATCCGACAAGGACAGAAGCGGAAAACAGAGGGAGAAATAGGGACTCTAATCGAGGGCAAAATAGGGGCAGGTGTGAAAGAGTAAATGAGGTCGTTAGGAGAATGAGAAACAGCTGGGAGCAAGGAACGGACGATAGAGAGAGAGAGCGGAGAGGAGAAGAGGGAGGAGAGAGATGGATAGAAAGAGGGAAAGAACCTAATAAGACCAGCAGAGGGAAGCACAGGGACAAGACATGATGATCAAAGACAAAACATGACAGATCTTGCATGGAGCCCCAGACCGAGGGTGATTGACCGTCATCTTGAACATCTTCCATTTTCTAATAATTGCGCCAACAGTTGTTGCCTTCTCACCAAGCTGCTTGCCTATTGTCCTGTAGCCCATCCCAGCCTTGTGCATGTCTACAATTTTATCCCTGATGTCTTTACACAGCTCTCTGGTCTTGGCCATTGTGGAGAGATTGGAGTCTGTTTGATTGAGTGTGTGTACAGGTGTCTTTTATACAGGTAACAAGTTCAAACAGGTGCAGTTAATACAGGTAATGAGTGGAGAACAGGAGGGCTTCTAAAAGAAAAACTAACAGGTCTGTGAGAGCCGGAATTCTTACTGGTTGGTAGGTGATCAAATACTTATGTCACGCAATAAAATGCAAATTAATTACTTAAAAATCATACAATGTGATTTTCTGGATTTTTGTTTTAGATTCCGTCTCTCACAGTTGAAGTGTACCTATGATAAAAATTAGGGACCTCTACATGCTTTGTAAGTAGGAAAACCTTCAAAATCGTCAGTGTATCAAATACTTGTTCTCCCCACTGTATATATATTTTTTTACACATATTTAAAGTATTTTTTGGGGTAGGCACAAAACTTCCTCCATACTTCCAGATTCTTTTTAATCCGGTACTGGTTACCTACAGAGGAGTCCCGTGACACTTGTGGGGGTCGTAGAGCAAAACGGAGAAGACCATCATGTTCGTGAGAGTCCATAGAGTGGGCGAAACCATTCAGATGCGACAGACATTTTCGTGAGAAGACCGATTTTTGGGATTTCCCATGGTCTGACAAACACCGCTGTAGCGATGTTTGTCAGCTTAAACTGACAGATTTTGGTGGGGATGTTTTAAAATGTTACTTAGACTGATGCACCAGTGATTAAAATGTTATTCTCTTACCAGGGAAGTAGTAGTAAGTAGTATGTTTACCCTGCACTACAGTACATTCCTGATTGTAGCCTATATAGAATAAGGTGTGATTTATACTGAATATATAACATTGACATTTGTAAGCTCTGGATAAGAGTGTCTGCTAAATGACTTAAATGTAAATGTAAATGTAAGCTTGTAGAAATGCCGTCACACATGCTGTTGATGTGAGAGCTGTGTCTCTACAGATGGCTGATGTTGTCTTAATACCTAATTGGATGCTGTCTGTGCAGGAACAACGGTGGTCCAAGTGGCGGCCACAGATGCAGATGACCCCACATATGGGAACAGTGCCAGGGTGGTCTACAGCATCATCAGCGGACAGCCTTACTTCTCAGTCGACCCAAAAACAGGTAGGCTGCTGACTGTTGGGAATAAGAGTTGGCCATTCATTCTGGACCCTAGACCTACTGTATCACTAAATGTTATGAATTTAATTGTTGAAGATATTTGTTCAAGAAAGCATCAAACTGTAGTGGTTTCCATACTTTGCCAAAGTCAGTTCACATTGTAGCAGATACAGCATGACCTAAACTAGCCATCCAACTCTCCATATTTTGGTGCAATTGTAGACAAAGGAACCAGTATGCTATCATACATTTTCTCTAAACACAATAATAGTTTTTTGAGCATACAACAAATATAAAGCAAAGGATCTGCACAACAATGTTGGGATGTGAGGTGGTTGTTCTTGCTCATTAGCCACTGCCCCGCTGTGGGGAACGCTGGCCTCATGCAAAGCACTTGGAAGAAAACTGACAATTGCGGGTAGTTCCATCATGTTTGGCTTATCACCATCTTTTTCTCCCAGTAACACATCCAGGGGATATCTGCTTACATGCTGAGGTTTTATAAGTCTGTCTCTGAGTAAACTCACTGACTTGTTAAAATCAATGGAAACTTTTTTCTATACAATCTTAGGCGTAAAGGTGCCTGGAATAAACTTTTGGGTTGCCACAACGGTGGAACCTTTCCAGTTTAAAAAAAGTTCCTTGAGGAACCCCTATGTAAAGGTTCAAGCCCGGAACCTTTTTAATAACATGTTGTAGAGGTGGCAGCCTGTCAGATTGGAGGCATGGCTTTCAGATACTTCTTTTTGACCACCCATTAGCGTAAATATTTATGCATATTCTAATATAATATCAATACTATTAACATTGCTGTCTACATATTGTAATAAAGTGGTAACTTTTCACACTTTGGGATTTGCATAGGCACTTAAGGAACTCATACGCCTGTGTTCAACATTAACATGTAATGTAATGACAATACAACAGATGAACAGGAATGACATTTACTCTAACAGGTGGCCCCCACAAAAATTTCTTAAATCCACGCCCCTGCTTAGCCACACCTCTACGCCAGGCTTCCTCCAGGAACCTGTTAATACATTGAACCATTAAAGGTTCATCCAAGAACTCCTCAACTAAGTGAAGGTGCAAATATGAACCCTTGACTAGCAATGGTTCCTTGAGGAACTCCAGGGGTTCCTTGAGTTCATTGAGGATCTTCAGGGTTCCTTGGTCACAACTAATTTGAAGTGTGCACTTTGGATAAAATGAACTTATATGTCTTGAATAACAGAGTCTATGACACTGTGTGGGCAAGTAGCAACCAGCCAGTCCCCTGGAAGTGCTTTCAAACTAGTAGACATTTGCAGCATTGTCAAGTCAAGCCATGCTGTGAAGCCTGGCACATTAGCCTGTGTGGGGAACAAGATTGATAGAGATTTGATTACTTGAATGCGTCCTCACAATGATCTTTAACAAAGTTAACGAAACCACTTCAACTCAGCATTAAGTCTCAAGTCGGAATTCGTGACATCAATACCAATCAGAGCGAGAGCCGACATTTGCTTAAGTAATGTTTAAGCAGCATGTCTGCCCATTACTCCGTCTGCATAGTTATTTCATGAAGACTCCTCCAGTTCAAAGAATGGAGCCCGCATGCTAATAGCAGCAAACTAGAATGCATGTTTCATTAGCTAAGTAGGCTCTTTAAATCGTTAAATGTGATCTTTCATATTGTTTTAAAGAGGTTGTGATTACTGAAGAGGCTACGTAGTGTACAGTCATTGAAGAAAGTACTACTCAGGAAGACCAATGGTGCTCTTTAACTTCCTGGAAAGCCAGATGCACTATGTGAAGGTCTTACGAAGAAAAACTTCCAAAGGGACTAATTCGAGGCAGAAAGGAGTTGGAGCATTCAACAAAAAAGGCAGATAATTATTTATGTTAGCATTAATCCATTGTTAATCCATTTCGACGTCAAGCTGACGTTTTCCTCAGAGTTGATTTTTGTTGTTGTTCCTTTGTTTGCTGAAGCGCGAAGGCCCACCTGAATGCCAGACAAATCAAATCAAACTGTATTTGCCACAGGCACCGAATACAACAAGTGTAGACTTTACTGTGAAATGTTTACTTACAAGCCCTTAACCAACAGTGCAGTTCAAGTACATTTACATTTAAGTCATTTAGCAGACGCTCTTATCCAGAGCGACTTACAAATTGGTGCATTCACCTTATGATATCCAGTGGAACAACCACTTTACAATAGTGCATCTAACTCTTTTAAGGGGGGGGGAGGGGGGGGGGGTTAGAGGGATTACTTTATCCTATCCTAGGTATTCCTTAAAGAGGTGGGGTTTCAGGTGTCTCCGGAAGGTGGTGATTGACTCCGCTGACCTGGCGTCGTGAGGGAGTAGATATAAGTAGATATAAATATTTACCAAGTAGGCTCAAATAAAAAATAATAATAAAAAGTAACACAATAAGAATTACAATAACGAGGCTATATACAGAGGGCACCGGTACTGTCAGTGTACAGGGGTACAGGACCCATGCCAAATCTTTTCAGTCTCCTGAGGGCAAAAAGTTTTGAGACGGACTATGTTTCATGTTTTTGCGATGAATTGTTCTGTGAGAGAACTCCAAAGGAGCCTTCTCTTTCTTGGAAATATTCATAAACCAAGTTGTTTCCCAGGCTGGTCAATACTGTTATCAGTAATTGTAGGAAGTTTTGAAATGGTACATTCTGTATTGCTTGGTGGTGCAGTGTCTCTCAGTGTAGTGATATCACAAATGTCTTTTGAGGGACACCTTAAGTTTTGCATAATTTTTTTTCCTTTGTGGTATCCAATTGTTAGTAGTTACTGTCTTGTCTCATCGCTACAACTCCCGTACGGGCTCGGGAGAGACATGCGTCCTCCGAAACACAACCCAACCAAGACGCACTGCTTCTTAACACAGCGCGCATCCAACCCAGAAGCCAGCCGCACCAATGTGTCAGAGGAAACACCGTACACCTAGCGACCTGGTCAGCGCCACTGCGCCTGGCCCGCCACAGGAGTTGCTAGTGCGCGATGAGACAAGGATATCCCTACCGGCCAAACCCGGACGACGCTAGGCCAATTGTGCTTCGCCCCATGGACCTCCCGGTCACGGCCGGCTGCGACAGAGCCTGGGCTCGAACCCAGAGTCTCTGGTGGCCCAGAGTCTCTGGTGGCCATAGACCACTGCGCCACCCGGGAGGCCCAACTTTTGCATATTTTAACCGAATTTGTATGCACTTTACATTTGCAGACACAACATGGAGGAATGCATACGGCAAAGCTGAATCATACAAGTTGTGTCTGGCGCAGGGGGAAATAAAATGGGCTTACATGCCAGGTGAAGAAAGAACATATGGAATAACTGGACATGTTCTTAGTTTGACAAGAATATGAATCCATTTAAATGCAGCTACCTGTGACAAAAAGGCCAAAAGTGAATACTGTTTCTATGTCTCTGGAAACTACTAATCACACTCATTTGTTGAAAAAGGCTGTGCCTTAGTGAAAGGGTGACTTTGACAAAGTGCTTGAGCTGAAAGGCACTCATTAAACTCTACACAGCAACACTGCACCACCAGCGATTAAGGGGTTGAGGGGTAGTGGGCAGGGAGGTGGACAACGTCACGTGTGACCTGGACTTGGAGGGTTTGCATCCTTGCTCACTTTTGTCCAGCAAGTCCCTTTACTTGGCATCTTAATCCCAAATTGAATCCTCAAGGTGCACTTGGGAAAAAAAGTGGTTAACCCTGAATAGCTCCAATAGCTGTAAATAGCTGCTCTGTCGCAGCCGGCAGCGACCGGGAGGTCCATGGGGCGAAGCACAATTGGCCTAGCATCGTCCGGGTTAGGGACGGTTTGGCCGGTAGTGATATCCTTGTCTCATCGCGCACTATCAACTCCTGTGGCGGGCCAGGCGCAGTGGCGCTGACCAGGTCGCTAGGTGTACGGTGTTTCCTCTGACACATTGGTGCGGCTGGCTTCTGGGTTGGATGCGCGCTGTGTTAAGAAGCAGTGCGGCTTGGTTGGGTTGTGTTTTGGAGGACGCATGTCTCTCCCGAGCTCCAAGCTGTAAATGTAATGTATAATGTGGGCAAAATACATACGTTGCTGTGGGTGAGGGTGGCTTATTAAACATCCATTTTGTAATGTAGCTCAGGAAATAGCACACTTGAGTTTGAAGGTGAAAATCGAAAGGTGGTGCACTGCAATGCGTTAAGGGTGTGTGTTAATTGATGAACGACTCAATGAATAAATGTAGCTATGAATGAGTGTCTGGTCTGTCTACTGTTTGTTATGATACTCATTATGCATTTTTGAATGGCATTAGTAGAAATGGACCATGACTAACAGGGATTAATAATGCACTCCTCCCTGCAAAACACACACACGCAAGTACACACACGCACACACACACACACACACACACACATACACCTTAGAGGCAGAGATGGGCACTCGAGCACATCAGCGATGCCAGCCATGTCTGCTTGCCTCAGACCTCCGTGTCCTCACTACGGGAGAGAGCGGAAAGGCCAGGCGTCTACGCGAGGATTAATTATGTTTAAAGGGGATATTTAAGACGGGCCTGCGTGCATTTCAATTTGACGTAGGCGCTACTTTTGCGATGACAGCGTTTAGAGCTTCACCGTCATCTCTTTCAGCTCCTCCGGTCATGAGGAAGGAGATCATTTCATTAAATGTAAAATGCTCAAATAAAGAAAAAGGCCAAGGCCAGTCTAGCTGCTCTCCACCTGTTCTTTCATCTCATTCTATGTCAGGGCTAAGATACCAGATACCGAGCCTGGGAGATGGTTCCAAAACCCGGTAATCCTGTTCTGATTAAGATATTGGCATGGCCTTTTGGGAGCTTTCTACTGTGGGTGTTCTCTAATCTGTTCGAATCATGACACCCACACACACACACATACAGAATTGTGCATCACCTCAGGGAGATTGTTGTACTATCCACTCCAGTGACTGGAGGACATTACAGCTCAGCGTAGATATAAATCTGGCCTCCCACCATTCTGCCAGGTAATGTACAATACAACCAGGCTATATCTTTGGTATAATACTTAGAAAGAGATACCCTTGGCGAAAATCATTTATCTCACCCCTGCACAGCAAAATTCGATTGGTAAATTGAACACTGTGGGTTTTCAATTTAACACGTTTGAAGTGTGTATATGACAACCAGCAAAAAGTGTTGAATTTACACTTTTCAAAGTGTTGCTCTTTTAACACAGATACTTTCCAACACTAGTGGCATTAAAGTGTTACACAAACTCTGTGTTAAAGGTAATGGTGTTCACTGATACCTTGTATTTAACACTTGTATTACATTTTTACACTAGGTCAGTGTTAAAGGTGCGCTGGTATGGTGTTCACTGATACCTTCACCGCAAATTCTCCAGTGTTAAAGCAACACTGAGATTGTTCAATTTAACACTGGTCAAATGTCTATATGAATCCACACTTTCAGTGTTAAATGAACACATTGCTTAGTGTAAAGCCTTATTTGCATATGTCAAATCAAAATCAAATCAAGCTTTATTTTTACAGCACATTTCAGACATGGAATGCAACACAATGTGCTTCACAGGAAAAAACTAATAAAATTAAGGAAATAAAAACATAAATATTTACTACACAACAAACATAAGAGGATAAAAAACAAAAGAATAACAATAAAACTGAAAGACTAAAAAAGGAGTAATATGTAATAAATATGTCCACAGTTTCGGCCCCCCTCAGGTTCAGTGGCAGGCTATTCCAGAGGCATAGTAACAATGGCTGCCTCTCCATGCCTCTTGGTCCTAGGCTTTGGGATAGTTAAAGGCCAGTGCAAGAGGATCTGAGGGACCTACTGGGTACATAACTTAAAAGCATGTCTGACATGTATTGGGGTGCACAATCGTGGATTGATTTAAAAACCAGTAGAAGAATCTTAAAATGTATTCTTAAACTCACAGGCAGCCAGTGCAGAGACCTTAAAACTGGTGTAATGTGTGCTCTCCGTCTGGTCTTGGTCAGTACCCGTGCTGCAGCATTCTGTATGTTTTGCAGTTGATCAATGGCTTTCTTGGGTAGACGAGACAGGAGAGCATTACAGTAGTCAAGCCTACTTATAATAAAAGCATGGATGAGTCTCTCTGTATCAGACTGAGAGAGAAATGGTCGCACCTTGGTAATGTTCCTCAGGTGGTAAAAAGATATATTGGTCACATTCCTAATGTGTGATTTGAAATGGAGTTCAGAATCTAAAATAACACCTAGGTTTTTTACCTGGTGTTTTATCTTTATTGCCGTGAATTAAAATGTGAGGCCAGATTCTCTTTCTGTGTTTTGGCTCCAACAATAAATACCTCGGTCTTGCCTTGATTTAGCTGGAGGAAGCTGTGAGCCATCCAAGTATTTAAATCAATAATACAATAATACAGTAAACTCATAATTTATCCGTTGAGCTTAAATCCTCTGGTGACATAGAGACGTAAAGATGTGTATTGGCTGCGTAGCAGTGAAAATAATTGCTGTGCTTTCCCATAATGCCTTTCGAGTAAATTGTAGAGTCACCACCCATTACTTTATTTGTTAGTGACAGAGACTTGGTTGTTGCATTCATAAATGTTCACTCCTGTGGCCTTCATAAAGTGAGCTCCTAAGCAAATATGTTATAAAAAAGTATAATATAACACAATACATAAAGCCTTATTATGAGAGTTTTAACATAATTCCGTGGACTGAAGCGCGTAGTTTACAAGCAAAATCAGGCTTTCATTTATTTATTTATTTTACATTTTAGCTAGATAAGTCAGTTAAGAACAAATTCTTATTTACAATAACAGCCTACCCCGGCCAAATCCGGACGACGCTGGACCAATTGTGCTCCGCCCTTCGGGACTCCCAATCACAGCTGGATACAGCCTGGATTTGAACCAGTGACACCTCTTACACTGAGATGCAGTGCCTTAGACCACTGTGCCACTCAGAAGTCCAAAGTCACATTATTATTTCAAGTCACATTATGCTGGCTTGCAAAGTGATGTGAAAATATGCTGGGAAATATGATATTGAGGGGCTTGGTTTTGGTATAACACTGGTTATTAACGCCAACAATTTGGTTATTTTACACCATTGAGTGTTAATTTAACACTTACAGAGTTAGTTTAGCACCTGAATCAACACTAGAAATGTTGCACTGAAACACTAGGTAAAACTGGCAACACTAGCTGCCATTCACTCCATTCATAAAGTAACACAACATCAACACCAAAACTGCTTACACCAGGATATGAACACTGGCGATTTTGCTGTGTGAGATGTCTGAAGCATTTGACGTATGACATTTCTCATATACAGTAGCACCCCCCCAAAAATGTTTTTTTTTACAATGTAACAGTAATATTACTGAAGATGAGTCACAGTTATCTACATCTCGTAATGTTACATAATTGTTGAATGTTATACCACACCCAGACCACCAAGATATGGGAAATTTACAGTATCACGTATAGTCAAGGTGGAGAATGATGCCCAGGAGACCTCAGCCGATAGCAGTTCAATCTGTGTATCTTTCACAGTTTGAGTGAGATAAATTGTTATTCAAATACGTATCTGTACTCTGGATTGGAATCTTTCAAAAGATAAGTTAGATGTAGAGAATATTTGTAAGGTGGCTTTTCATGAACAAACTAAAAGGCAACAACCTGGCTAACAACCTGGCTTGTACTATTCCCAGTGTATATGGTCTTTTTCCCTCTTACATCTTACATGGATCAATTGGGTGTAGGTGGACCCCCGGAGGTTGAGGAAATCACACCACTCTTATTTAAGTTTCCATCGCCTTCATCATTACCTTTCATAGCCACACGGATGGTAGGCCAGAGGGTTTCCTATCCTAGCAAAGTGCTCCAGTCCCCACACTTTTATTTCCTCCTCCCAAGACGAATGTCAAGGATCCCTGTCTTTTTGCAGGGAGAGTGGCCTACCCCTCTGCCTCCAGCACTGGGGAGAGGGAGACAGCTAGATAAATGTACGGCGGCTACAATGCGTCTGCTTCGGCAGCACCGGAGGCTGAGGGAGTCACGGTGCGATGCCGATGTGGGGCCATGCCGCGATAGCGACAGAAGGATTTTAATCATCGCCTCTCCCCAGGAATGACACGGGTGCAGCACAACAGAGATATAGAGCGAGGGGGGCTGGCACCCAGCAGACAAACAACAGCCTGGCGACATAGCCGTGCGGATTAGCACTGTCGCTCTGTGAGAAATATGTGTGCTGCTGGCCAGGCGGGCGGCAGGCGTCGGGAGGAGAAAACACATTGCATTTTTTTTTACCCCCACATGCTGGAATAAGGATTCATGGCATCATTAACCACAGCCTATATCTCTTGGGCACCAATGCACAGAGCTGATATTAAATAAGTATATCAATTGTATGTGAAGCCTATCTTTGTTTAGTGAGATTATTCACTTGGTTTACTGCTGGCTGCACACACTTAACATATTTTCTTACGGGCTACATTTCAAGTTTTTGGGGTAAGCCATTGTTGTTGTTGTAGTTGTTGTTTGAATGTAGCCATTAGCCAACTTTTTCTAACAGACAACTTCTTCTTCTCCAGAATTCTTTAAGACTGTTTTTGTTCTTTCAAGTTAGAACTTGCATGTTTTCTGTCTCTGTGGTGGTAGTGCTAGATAGAGTTGAGAGAACAGGGAAAGTTTTGTTTGTTTTGTACCTAGCCTGGTTTGAGGGACCTCTGTTGGATTGAAGGCTTGAAGCAAGCTTTCTGATGCATGTCAGCAAACAGGGTTCACAGGTGTCACAACAGCTGACACTGGGGCACTGTTGATGCTCTTTAATTGGCTACAAGGTTACACAGTGGGAGAAACTAGCAGCAAACCTGATGAATCTATGAATAGATGGATGTATGGATGGATGGATAGAGGAAAGGGGGATACAGCTAGGAACAGGAGAAGATGGATGTATCCAATCCACACATCCACACATACAGTAGCTCGATAGACAGATGCTTTGACAAACATGAAGGCATCAGGCGTTAAATTTAAACCAGCTTCTCGGCTGACATGTTCTGACTCCTCATCTTAAACTGGGAACCAAAGCATTGAATAAGAGGCAGCTGTGGTTTTCTCCCAGTAGGAAAACGTCACCCACTATTCATTAGTTTGCGCTGAATGGAAAGTGACATGTTGTAACTACTTTACTTTATTGACCATCATTATGTTGTGGCGAGAGCATGGCAGAGGCCTCAGATAAAAAGGTGGACAGCGTCGTAAAATGTTGCTAATTGAGTCACTTACTTCGACTGGGCCAATAACAGACTATCTGATTTGTAAGTATAACAAATGTTCAGGCAGTTGGTCTAAATACCTTGAAACACTGTTTTTCCTCAGCGAACCCAGGCTTCGTTTGTGAGATGTACTCATCTTTTTGTCAAGTCATCAGGCTGTGTTCACTATGTTGCTGGGAGAGTGTGTATGATTGTGGGTGGCCATCAGGTGTAGGGGTGCATACACAGGTAAATAAGCATTTTCCAAAGACAATAGCAATAATGTCCTATTCTTTACATTCGAGTCCAGTGGACCTATCTATGCAATCTCTGGATTTTTAGGAAAACATGTCTTCAAACCAATACGTACTTACTCTACTTAACCTGAATTTGGGAGGGAAAGAGAGAGAAAGTTTAGTTTCCCATTAAGTCAAGTACAAATTTATTTGCACGATTTAATCAAATCAATGTTTGGATCATACATGGCAAGAATCTGTTCCCTATAATAGCCTGCCTAGTTCTTGAGTAGTTATGATAACATTTTGTCCAGAACACACAGATACTGTTTTTTCAACATTGTCATCCTCTGGTCTTCTATTTTATTAAGGTCTCATAAGGTCAAGTCCCCTGAGATGTGCTTGTGTTAATTAGAAATTTCTCGCTTATCCCATTGATATCAATGTTTGATTAAGTGGGAGTTTGATTCAGCCCATAACCACTCAGTTTGATTATTTAATATTCACCAAAGTCTAATTAAAAACTCATATTTCGGGAATGAAAACTGAAGAGGGGTTGAAAAGGCTACCCAGTTTTTATTATTTTTTGTAAGAGTCACAGTGTATCACACTTACATGACAAATGCAATGTATCTTGACTTAACAGATTGCAATAAACCAAACTTAACTCAGGCTTACTTCATCCCCAAGATTATTTGATTAGTTAATTCTGTATCAAGCTCAAAGAGAGCTTCTCATTGACAAACATTTAAGGAGAGGCAGCGCGACGAGATTTCAATTGACATATGTACATACACTTTTCAATTTACATTACATACTTGCCTTACTGTACCTTTCGTTGTGGCTGGTAATGTGACTTTATTGCTCTGCAGCTCCAAATATAAATAGCAGTATCACAGTAGCCAATGACTAGTCAATAAGCTTGGAGAATTCAAATGAAACCTTTCCACTAAAACATATTAGCTAGATATTAGGTTTATTTTCTTGATCATACACGCATGAAATGTAGCTTGCATGACAAAAACACAGCTAGCTAGCTATGCCAACTAGTAACGCTAGCATATCAAACATGACAGTTTACCCCTCTCAAGACGTGAGAAATACGTACGTTTACATTACAGTAATGTCTCTCGAGAATCGATACCTCTCGAGAATTGATACCTCTCGAGAATCTCTCAAAATTCTCCTTAATTCTCATTAATGAAAAGAAAACTTAGAGAGAGCAAGCAAACCTACGTGATCCAAACTGTGTTTCTCGGCTTCCTGAGCTAGCTACTTAATGAGTAATCTTCCATGTTCCGTAGGAATCCCCAATAAGTGCCTTTTAATTTTTTATTCTGAGCTGTAAGTCATTAACCATGAATGCAACAGTAATTGCCTTATAATGATTAGGACTTTTTGCCATTAAAGATTTGTGGTAATTTTGTGGGATTATTACGATTTTCATCTTTAGAGTCAGGAGATAAAATGCTGATTTCAATTTCATAACTTGGTGTATTCTTTCAAAAGCAATTACCATTCAGCAACTGTATAGAGCCATAGGCCTTTGCTATAGATAACATTTTTCTCAGCACCTACAGCGATATAGTGTATAAAGTTGACCATAGAAGTGTTTTCACTTTAGTGTTAGGATTGGACACAAGAAGTAAAGATTGTTTGACACTTTAAGTCCATGTTTCTTCTCACAAAAGGGAACCATCAACAGGTGCAACAGTGCCAATAACCCAGATAATAAAGTGCATAACAACTTATTTTCAAGCAAGAGTTAGGCATCTTTGGAGGCATTTGCTTTTTTTCTCTGCTCCTGTCAATCTCTGCTCCTTCATCTCTTTTCCTCCAGTTCTGCCCTCTCTCTCTCTCTCTCTCTCTCTCTCTCTCTCTCTCTCTCTCTCTCTCTCTCTCTCTCTCTCTGTGTCTCTCTCTCTCTCCTCTCTCTCTCTCTCTCTCTTCATCTCCTCTCTCTCTCTCTCTCTCCTCTCCTCTCTCTCTCTCTCTCTCTCTCTCTCTCTCTCTCCTCCTCTCTCTCTCTCTCTATCTCATCTCTCTCCTCTCTCTCTCTCTCTCCTCTCTCTCCTCCTCTCTCTCTCTCTCTCTCTCTCTCTCTCTCTCTCTCTCTCTCTCTCTCTCTCTTCTCTCTCCTCTCTCTCTCTCTCTCTCTCTTCTCTCTCTTCTCTCTCTATCCCACTCTGCCATCCCTTGCAATCGATCTCTCTCTCCTCTCCCATCATCCCCCCCCTCCCCCCACCTCCCTCCCCTTTTCACCTTCTTACTCTTCTACTCGCATCATCCTCCCTTTCTCTTCTTTCCTGGTCATCCCTTTCTCTCTCCAATCTCTTCTCCTCTCCATGCTCGGGTCCGGACGGCACTGCCCAACATGGACGACGAGAGGTGAAGGACCAGTAGGTGTTGGTCATCCAGGCTAAAGCACATTGTGGCCAGATGGGCGGGCTCTCTCCGGCACCACCTCTGTCACGGTCACCCTCCACTGACGTCAATGACAACCCGCCACCTTCTCTCGTAGGTAAGAGTGCTATATGCTTTGTACGTCACTAAATCTGACGACATGCCCTCCTATCTATCTATATCCCTCAGACAAAGCCCTAAACCCCTCCATTCACTGTCATTGCAGTCTCACTATAGTGGAGGGGTTTGACATAAATCTTCTACAATCACTCTCGTTCACAATGGCAGACGCGTACAGTAGGGGAGAAAGCTTTGAGTGAAAATGTAGTCTATGCTTGATATTGCAGATTCATTCAACTACAGGACCCCGTTTCAAGCGTATGCGTAATTCGCTGTTCGTCGTGGGTTCACTGTCCCTCTGACTAATGGTCAAAGGCTTCAATGCAGTTTTCCCTAGAAGGAGTATAAACCTTTCTCCCGCTCCCCTCACTCCACATCAGAGCGGAGGGATTTCTGCAAACATGGATACCAGGATCAATCAGGCTCCATTTTTTTGTCATCAGCCTATTTCACGGCCCGCTAATGGGTTCCTGGCCAGGCGTTGGGGATCAAGGCATGAGGTGCTTCTCATGATAATCTGTGGCCGGGCCATTGCTTACTGCTGATAGTCCAACGACCGCTGCTGCCAGCGCTGATTACCACTCACTGCTGGACTGCGCATTGAAGTCAAGTCAATTTGCTGGAACCCGTAGGGGCGGGGGGATGGGGGGGACAGGTTCAAGTTTGCACAACAAATCGTCAATGCCGCTTTAACCCAGCGCTGTTTTGCTGGGTGTGCTGGGAAGAAAGATGCTTTGGGACCAGGTTGGGTGTCCCGTCCCCGTCCCCCCATCTGTACCCCCACCCCCACCCCCACCCCCCACCCAAGGTCATGGGTCAGAATCAATAGAGTATTGCAGAGCACCACAGCTGATAGTCTAGAAGCACTAGCCCTTGGAGGAGAGAAGAGGAGGGAAGTGAAGGCTGGAGGCACAAGGACAGAGAGGCGGGGCGGTTACCAGGGGGCAAAGAGGGGCATACACAGTACGAAGGGAGGGGAAGAAAGGCATTTTTGGGGGTCTTCCACAGCGAATTAAAAAGCCATTACAAAGATTACACAGCGGCAAACAATGTCAAGCAGATTAGCATTTGGAGCGCGATGTCGGGAGCCACTGGGGTGAGAAACACGGAAAGATCTGGTAATGAGCTCCGTCATGGTGATTGGGGAGATTATGATTATTTATATGATTCCCTCCTTTTTTTCTTATGAGAGTGCTTTATGTCAGAGAGGTGCAGACAAAGACACCGGGAGCACAATGGAAGAGTTTGCTTGTAATAGAATCTTCCAGTGAACATTTCATCCCACCGAAGCATATTCCGCAGATTCTCCCATTCACTTTGGTCAAGAGATATTCTGTTTCATGTAGAGTGGAGTGGTCAGAATATGTAATACATGTTCATATGAACACAAACAACTCCATTGTTATAAAAATGTTAAGGTTCAATAAAATATATATTTGCCCTCTCCACCATAAATGTCTTGAATGTAAAACTAGTCATTTAATATTATTGTCACTATTTCCTCATATATTTGGATAAAACTCATCCTGGACCATTACTTTGTAGTGTGACCACTCATTGTGAGAGCGGGAACTCAAAGGCAGCTGTAGTGCACTATGAATCTGAGTGGCTAAGGAGTAAGGAAACCACCTCATCTCTAACTACTACTTCTCTTTCCTCCAGAGAACTATCAGTACATGGTGCTGGAGTCCTTGCCCGTGGCGTCCGTGGTGGCCAGGGTCAAGGCTCTGGACAATGACATAGGCCCAAATGCAGAGATGGAGTATAGGATCATGGAGGACGGACCTGGGGTGTTCAACATCACCACAGATGAGGACACGCAAGAGGGCGTCATCATCCTTCAAAAGGTACACATGCTGTATCCTTATAGGCTGTGGCCCCAAGCCAGCTTTGTCACAGTGTCCAATCTGATCTTTTGTTTGTTTTCGCCGTCACCGATCAGAGACGAGTGCCACAGAGTGGAAAGTCATGCAGACAATAAACACAGACAATAAATGTGTCACATCAATGGCCCTCCTATATTATAGGGCTACAACTGTGCGCCCAATAAGCCAAACAGATGACAACATATCTTCTAAACACTATTATTTAGAAATGCCTTTCACTGTGATGTGTTGTGTGCCTTTTCTCACAATCAATAGTTTGCTTTCACACTACACAGTAAGTCAATATAAAACGTCTGGATGAAAAATATATTTGTGATAGAGAGTCTGATTATGTGCAAGATTGCATAGGGTCGTTGGACTCTAGCGCCAGCATTTCTTCAATCTACTGGTGTAGCGCAAGGCCATGTTGCCATGAGCGATGCACATACAAATATATTTATGGCTTTGCCCTCACCATTTACAGCAAATGTGGCCAGTGCAGTGTGCTTAGAATCCAGCCAATTAGGATGGGTTCCACCTCGACCGGAAGGTTACTGTCGATTTCTTTTTTGAAGAAATGTGAAATAGCTTTTAATTTCATTTTTTTTTTTGTCTCTTTACTTTATGTTTGTCTCAGCCTTTAGACTTTGAGACCAAGAACAGCTTTAACCTGCGAATTGAAGCCACCAATCGGAATATCGACCCTGCGTTTGTGCACCTGGGTTCGTTCAGCGACACCACGTCGGTCAAGGTGACGGTGGAGGACGTGAACGAGCCGCCTGTGTTCTCCACACAGCTTAGCAAGATGGTGGTCTCCGAGGACGCCAGAGTGGGCCTCTCCATCGGGAGGGTCTCCGCTCACGACCCTGACTCATCCAACAGTGCCATCAGGTAGAACCCAGCTCTCCAGTTATTATATGCCATTACAGGCAATTCCTCTGTTGTCCCAGCCATTTTCTCAAGTGGCCCCTGTTTCTTAAAATAACTTTGCCCCATTCAACAGAGTGGCGAATTCAAGCCATATAACCCATTTCTTTCAACATATTGCCACACCGCAAGTTTGACAGGAGGTCCAAACACCTTTTGAGCAGTACTGTAAATACACGTTCACGTTCTAGTGCCTCAATAGCACCTCACTGACAGAGTTCTAAACTCCCTCTGTGACTGTGTGACATGCACTAAAGCCAGATGGCGTGCGTTCGAGGGACTGCAACATTTGTAAAAGTGAAATGCCATCTAAAATGAGCGAAGGGCATTCCCCCAGGAGGGTCAACAGTTTGTACCAGCTCCGTTGCATTTATAACACAACACAACCACTCAGAAAGGCAATCTGCCCCATGTCACTCATGAGACTCCCTCTCATTACGCATTAATTGAAAATAAAAGTGTTGTGTGGTAGTATTCATGCTCGGGGCGTTAGGATTGTTAGTAATCTTAATCAGAAAATCTAATTACACCGCCATTGTGGGTGTAAATTGCCTCTTTTTGCTGCTGAGGCTTTCAGCGTCTGCAATAATATGGCCCTACCTCTGTTGAAATTAGAATTATTGTGGAACTAATGCAGCCACAAGAGTCAAATTACATTGAATAATACCCTTTGGATACCAGCTAATTGAAGTTGTCATTTTTTCCAGAAATATAAGCTGCTGTATAGAAATTGATAGTGTTTGTTCTGTGTTCAGCATTAATGTATTGCTGTCCAATGTCACATTTCTATCTTAAAAACTTTGATTGAGAGCAGTTCTCGCCAAAATCTAGAAGTTGCCGAAACCTCTCATTCATAGCTCAACATTATGATCGTTTAATCTAGCGTTAAAAATTGATAAGAAAATGGCATAATTGCACTTGTTGACACGGCTCAGTAATGTTCTATGCCAATGGACTCAAACCAGAACTTACTTTTAAATTGTTAATTTGACACGTTTGGAAGGTAGAAAGTTCTTATTCCTTCAGAAATGTGTTAAGAGAGAAATTATTACATGTAAAATCCTTAGAACTTTCTTCAAAAGGAAAATACCTCATCATAGCTACGTGTCTGACTGTGTGTCTGTCATTCTGCCTGTCTGCCTGCCTGCCTCTGTCTGTCTGTCTCCAGGTACTCCATAGACAGAAACACAGACCTGGAGCGTTTCTTCAACGTGGATGCTCTGAGTGGGGTCATAAGCACAGCCAAACCCCTGGATCGAGAGGTCAACTCTGTCCACAACCTCACTATCCTTGCTATGGAAAGCCGTAAGTACATGTGTGCGAGCGCACACACACACACACACACACACACACACACACACACACACACACACACACACACACACACACACACACACACACGTCTGCCACATCAAGCCTTCCACATCAAGCCTCAAAGTCTGACTATTTCGTTTTATGAAGGCCCTGCATAAAGTATTGTTGTCCTTTCTATCTTGTCATGTAGCCAACCCTCCCCCATATTCAACACCCCACAATGCCACTGCTTCGTCATGACTGCGTTAACGTGACGAAGCGTGTGGGTCGCGGCGGGGCTGTCAGGGGAATCTTTATTCTGACGTTAGGCGGGCGCTTTCGACCTCCGGGTCTCCGTGAGTCGCAGCGTGTGTGAGGGGCAAGCTGCTAACTAAGGGCAGGCGCAGGTGAATTATGCTCATGTGATGTGGGGGGAAAAGAGGAGAGAAAAGAGAGGTGCCGGAGTGCCTTTGAGTCGTCCATGGCTTTAAGGACAAAGAGGCCCTCGCATTCCCCCCCTTACGTGTTTTTTTGTTGAGCAAAACTTTTTGTGGAAGGTACTACGCAGCGCACAGACTCCGTCGCGCGCTCAATGTTGTCGAGATACGTCGAGTTTCCTTGTAGGCCGAGTTGGCGGAGAAACTGTGGAGCCAGCTCTTTGGCCTATTGCCTGTTTCTGTTTGAGTCTTTTATTAAAGAATGTGAAACAATGTTGTTTCTGTTTGCTGCTTTTCATTCATTTATGCATAGTTGTTCTTTATATGGCCTTAAAAACAGTTTTCCTATGGCCAGAATATTATCTATAGGCTATTGCATATTGAATTTTTATCAGTTATAAAAATAGAACAAAAAATGGATCTGGTAAAAGGCAGACATTTGGACGTTTCAATTAAAAAATACTTTTTCACATGATTATAGAAACTGAAACATTGTGATTTTAGAGACACAAAGTAACAGCCTATGATTAAAGGGTTAGTCTATACTGGGCTCTCACCATCATCATCATTATTCACATCATTCCAGTTCAATCAAGTCACAATTATCAGATTTGGTATTGACATGAGTGAGCAGGCTTTCCGAGTGAGTAGACACATGGGTAGGCCTACCAACGGAAAACGTCTGAAAACAAAAATTATTATGATATTTGGACCACAGAAATCCCATGTTGATATAAAATGTCTGCCTTTTTTGCCTACATTTATATAGAACAACATCCCAAAATCCATTTATTTTTTATTTTGTCTCAATATGATGCAGAAAATGTTGGTTATTTCAAAAGAACAGAATACAATATTTTGAATTGACTGTTTAGGCTATTATACTAAATATCTATCCAAGGTTCAACTTTAAGACAAGGGCATCTTAAAAAAAATCTGTATTTGTCCATTTCTCCCATAGTTCCTATTTTCAATAAAGCAATTATATATAGTATATGCATGACAGATTCACAAGACTATAATATTTAAATCATGCATAGCTGTTCTTTATATGGCCTTAAATACATTTAAATCATTTTCACCTCTCATTGCTCCCATTGTTCCCATTTTCAACATTGGAAAGTGATAACATTGGAATGTGGTAAAGTGCTGCCCTACCCTAGCTGGCGAGGACACTCAGGTGAAGCCATTGAATAAAATAAGTTACAATGAAATAAAGCTTTTTAGCTTTTGAACCTGTTTTAAAAATAAAAATGTATAGTTTGGACTATCCTTTTTCTAATGTATGAGACATCAAAACATTCTTGATAAACCTCTCCTGCTATCACAACAGCTGTTCACTTTACTGTCATTTGGAAAATCATTTGTAAAATCAGCTGATGATTGTTGAAGCAGGGTTCAAGTTCAATGTCTGCTTTCACAAATAAGTGCTTATTATATTGATAGGCAAACACTGCCATTAATACAAGGAACGGAATGTGTTTTAATGTCACACGATTTTGGACAAGTCAAATATTCTTAGAATGTATAAAAATAAACTAGAGTCGATGTCCGCACACCCGCGGAAATCTAATTAGCACAATAAAAACATCCCCATAAAAAAGATGTCAGTTTAAGCGAGAGATCCTCCGCATCCACCGTTGTCGCACTTTCGCATCTGCGGTGAAAAGTGACAGAGCTAGAGCGGTGTTTGTCAGAGCACGAGACATCCCAAAAATCTGTCTTCTCACAAAATAACTTGGCAAAGCAATTATCTTTTTGTCCTAAATACAAAGTGTTATGTTCGGGGGCAAATCCAATACAACACATTGCGAAGTATCACTCAAACATAGGGGTGGTTGCATCATGTTACGGGTATGCTTCTATTCGTTAAGGACTGGGGAATTTACGGAATGAAGTTAAGCACAGCCAAAATCCTAGAGGATAACCTGGTTCAGTCTGCTTTCCACCAGACAGTTCACCTTTCAGCAAGTAAATAGTCTAAAACACAAGGCCAAATCTACATTGAAGTTGCATACAAAGAAGGTGGAAAAGACAAGCTAAACACCTTCTCCGCCCCCTTCGAGGAAAACACAGTGCCGCCTCTCATGAGGACTGTAAGCTCTCGTTCTCCGTGGCCAAGGTGAGTAAGATATTTAAACGTGTTAACCCTCGCAAGGCTGCCGGCCAAGACGTCATCCTTAGCCGTGTCCTCAGAGCATGTGCAGACCAGCTGCCTGGAGTGTTTATCGACATATCAATTTCTCCCTATCCCAGTCTGTTGTCCCCACTTGCTTCAAGATGTTAATAATTGTTCCTGTACCCAAGAAAGCGTAAGTAACTGAACTAAACTAAACTAAACTATTGCACCTTATCACTCACTTCTGTCATCAGGAAGTAGTTTGAGAGGCTAGTAAAGGATCATATCACCTCCATCTTACCTGACACCCTAGATCCACTACAATTGGAATACCGCCCCATCAGATCCACGGATGACACAATCGCCATCGCACCGCACACTGCCCTATCCCATCTGGACAAGAAGAATACCTATGTAAGAATGCTGTTCATCGACTATAGCTCAGCCTTCAACACCATACTGCCCTCCAAGCTCATTACTAAGATCGGGGCCCTGGGTCTGAACCCCATCCTGTGCAACTGGGTCCTGGACTTCCTGACGGGCTGACCCCAGGTGGTGAAGCCCCCTCCTGTACTCCCTGACCACAGATGACTGCGTGTTAACGCACGTCTCCAACTCAATATTCAAGTTTACAAACAACACAACATTACCATCAACAATGAGACAGCCTACATGGAGGAGTCCACAAAACGAAGGTGCTGATCGTGGACTTCAGGAGACAGCAGGAGGAAGTATGCACCCATGCACATCGACGGGACCGCAGTGGAGAAGGTGAAAAGATTCAAGTTCCTCGACGTGCACATCACTGACAACCTGAAATGGTCCACACAGACTATTCAACCTCAGAAGGCTGAAGAAATTCAGCTTGATCACTAAGACCTCTAAGACCTCCCAAGTGGCACAGCGGTCTAAGGCACTGCATCTCCATGCTAGAGACGTCACTACAGACCCTGGTTAGATTCCAGGCTGTTTCACAACTGGCAATGATTGGGAGCCCCATAGGACGACCCAGCGTCATCCAAGTTAGTGTTTTCCCGGGGTAGGCCATCATTGTAAATAAGAATGTGTTCTTAACTGGCTTGCCTAGTTAAATAAAGGTTAAATAAATAAAAATAAAAGACCCTCACAAACTTCTACCGTTGCACCATTGAGAGCATCCTACCGGGCTGTATCACCGCCTGGTTCGGGAACTGCACTGTCCGAAACCGCAGGGCTCTCCAGAGGATAGTGTGGTCAGTCCAACGCATCACCGGAGGCACAGTGCCTGCCCTGCAGGACATCTACAGCACCCAGTGTCACAGGAAGGCCAAGAAGATCATCAAGGACTTCAGCAACCCGAACCACGGCCTGTTCACCCCGCTACGATCTAGAAGGCGGAGACAGTTCAGGTGCATCATATCTGGGACCGAAAAACAGCTCCAAGTCATCAGACTATTAAATAGTCACCACTAGCTGGCCTCTGCACAGTACCCTGCCCTGAACTTTAGTCATTGTTACTAGCCGGCTAACACCCTGTACTCAACCCAGCACCTTATAGACTGCTGTTCATAGGACATAGTCATTGAACACTGGTCACTTGAATAATGTTTACATACTGCTTTACACACTTCATATGTATTTACTGAATTCTAGTCAAGGCTCATCCTATACTTTATAACTACTGCTGTTCACACGTTGTATATTCATATACTGTCCATAATGTCTATAAACACCATCATATACAGTTGAAGTCGGAAGTTTACATACACCTTAGCCAAATACATTTAAACTCAGTTTTTCACAATTCCTGACATATAATCCTAGTAAAGATTCCCTGTCTTAGGTCAGTTAGGATCACCACTTTATTTTAATAATGTGAAATGTCAGAATAATAGTAGAGAGAATAATATATATCAGCTTCTATTTCTTTCATCACATT
>NC_036867.1:13095611-13150948 GCF_002910315.2 Salvelinus sp. IW2-2015
GCTTCCCACAATAAGTTGGGTGAATTTTGGCCCATTCCTCCTGACAGAGCTGGTGTAACTGAGTCAGGTTTGTAGGCCTCGCTCGCACACGCTTTTTCAGTTCTGCCCACAAATGTTCTATAGGATCGAGGTCAGGGCTTTGTGATGGCCACTCCAATACCTTGACTTTGTTGTGCTGAAGCAATAAAATGCAAATTAATTACTTAAAAATCATACAATGTGATTTTCTGGATTTAGATTCCATCTCTCACAGTTGAAGTGTACCMATGATAAAAATTACAGACCTCTACATGCTTTGTAAGTAGGAAAACCTGCAAAATCGGCAGTGTGTCAAATACTTCTTCTCCCCACTGTAGATACTTTTGTATCTGTTTCCTCCAACATCTTCACAATAACCTTTGCTGTTGTTCTGGGATTGATTTGAGGTTTTCGCACCAAAATACATTAATCTCTAGGAGACAGAAGGCGTCTCCTTCCTGAGTGGTATGACGGCTGCGTGGTCCCATGGTGTTTATACTTGCGTACTATTGTTTGTACAGATGAACGTGGTACCTTCAGGCATTTGGAAATTGCTCCGAAGGATCAACCAGACTTGTGTAGGTCTACAATTTTTTTCTGATGTCTTGGCTGATTTCTTTTGATTTTCCCATGATGTCAAGCAAAGAGGCACTGAGTTGTAAGGTAGACCTTGAAATATATCTACAGGTACACCTCCAATTTACAAAAATAATGCCAATTAGCCTATCAGAAGCTTCTAAAGCCATGCCATCATTTTCTGGAATTTTCTAAGCTGTATAAAGGCACAGTCAACTTAGTTTATGTAAACTTCTGACCCACTAGAATTGTGATACAGTAAAAAAATCTGTCTGTAAACAATTGTTGGAAAAATGACTTGTGTCATGCACAAAGTAATGTCCTAACCGACATGCCAAAACTATGGTTTGTTCACAAGAAATGTGTCGAGTGGTTGAAAAACGAGTTTTAATGACTTCAACCTAAGTGTATGTAAACTTCTGACTTCAACTGTACATATATAGCACATGTCAAAAGTTTGGACACACATACTCATTCAAGGGTTTTCCATTATTTTTTACTATTTTCTACATTGTACATTAATACTGAAGACATCACAACAATGAAATAACACATATGGAATCATGTAGTAACCAAAAACATGAGGATTGGGGGCCCCTGCCAAATCTTTTCAGCCTCTTAAGGGGGAAGTGTCACGCACTGGCCTTAGTATTCTTTGTTTTCTTTATTATTTTAGTTAGGTCAGGGTGTGACATGGGTATTTATGTGGGTTTTGTAGTGTCCAGGGTGATTGTAAGGTTTAGGGGGTTTATTTAGAGTAGTTGGCTTTATGTTTAGTATAGTTGTCTAGCTGTGTCTATGTTGTGTGTAGTTGTCTAGGAAAGTCTATGGTTGCCTGAATGGGTTCCCAATTAGAGACAGCTGGTTTCTGTTGTCTCTGATTGGGAGCCATATTTAAGGTAGCCATAGGCTTTAGTTTGTTGTGGGGAATTGTCTATGTAGAACGTTTGTAGCCTGTGTGTGTGCACTACGTTATTTAGCTTCACGATCGTTTGTTGTTTTGGTAGTTTGTAAGTGTTTTGTTTCGTTTTGCCTTCTTCAATAATAAAAAGAAGATGGCTTATTTTCCTCATGCTGCGTTTTGGTCCGAATCTCTTCCACATGATCGTGACAGGAAGAGGCATTGTCTTGCCTTCTTCACAACTGCGTTGGTGTGTGTGGACCATGATAGATCCTTAGTGATGTGGACACAGAAGAACTTGAAGCTCTCGACCCGCTCAACTACAGCTCTGTCGATGTGAATGGGGGTGTACCCTCCGTTTCCTGTAGTCCACGTTTTGCTCCTTTGTCTTGCTGACATTGAGGGAGAGGTTGTTCTGGCACCCCACTGACAGGTCTCTGACCTCCTCCCTATAGGTTGTCTCATCGTCGTCGGTGATCAGGCCTACTACCGTCATGTCGTTGGCAAACACCAATGATGGTGTTGAAGTCGCTCGCGACCATGCAGTGGTGGGTGAACAGAGAGTACAGGAGGGGAGTAAGCACGCACCCCTGAGGGGATTTGTGTTGATGGTCAATTTGGCAGATGTGTTGTTACTTACCCTCACCGCCTGTGTTGAACGCTGAGCTGTAGTCATTGAACAGCAATCTCACATAGGTGATCCTTTTTTCCAGGGGGGAAAGGGCAGTATGGAGTGCAATAGAGATTGCGCCATCAGTGGGTCTGCTGGGGCGATATGCGAATCAGTCTTCTCCTCGATGCACAAATAGTCACGAAACCAAACATGGTAATCACCATCCCTCAAGTAAATGCCTTGTTATTCAACCATAAATATAGGCCTAAGACGAAAGCTCAAATAATACTTCTTCCCCTTGTCTCGATATAGTAACACATAGGGAGTAAACATCTTTAATAATAACTGTACTAAATGTCATAACTGAGGAGTCGTTGGCCTCTGACACAGTCAGACTTTTATTCTCTTCACAGCGGAAAGTGGCAGCTGTAGAATCAGGCGTCCTAACAGTCTCTCTCAGAGCCCAGGACGCCTTTTTACACTATTTATAGTAAATGGACTTTTTGTGACAAAAGTTGGCAGAGGAGCACTTCTTCTAGCTAAAGGATCTTGTTCAGTTGAGACGTGGTCGGTCAGCGCTCACATTTCATCCGCACTCTGACTCTACTCCGAACATGCCAATGACAACAGATCTGTGCCCCGGGGTACCACACGTCCTTTTTACTACTGTCAAATCAGCCGCTCCCGAATGTCAGCCAGCGCGCCATCTCTCCTGTCAGCGTGGCTGCCGACGCCAGGCTAAATCATCGTCCATCCAGGCTCTCAGGAGCCAGCCGTTTATATTCAGTGCCACATTGGTGTCAGAGAGGGGAGCTAGTGGTGGAGCCTGTGGTGCCGGATGCTCTGTACTACAACTGCACAGTCACCTGCATCTGAAATGGCATCCTATTCGCTATATACTGCAGGGCTTTCAGCAGAGCTGGGTTCTATATAGTGCACTATATAGGGTATAGGATGCCATTAATTTTGCATCCCTAGCCTTTACCACCACAGCTTTAGCTCCAGTCCAATCATAATCAGCTGCTTGATCATGTTGGCTGATCCCCATCAGAGCAACTAAGGATGCCAGTTCATAGAGAAAGCCTTGCATATTTTATTAGAACGGGCACTTTTGGCCACAATTTGTTCATTTTGCTCGACCTTTGTGATTCATTAAAAAGACATGCGAAAGCTCGATGGTAGGGAAAGTGGAGGAGGGTGACAAAGTTAAGACAGGGTAAAGTATTGAAAGTTAGCTGGAATCAGCTATGATATGAACTCTTTTTCTCTCTGTCTTTCAGATGATCCAACCCAGGTTGGAAAAGGTTTTGCTGTCATTACAGTGCTGGACATCAATGACAACCCTCCGGTATTTGCCATCGAGTATGAGACCCTCTTGTGTGAGAATGCCGCTCCTGGACAGGTGAGAAACTGAAGATAATGTACATTTTCTGATGGGGAAGGAAATGATTGGTACAGTACTGCATCCACCAACCTTTTTGATTCAGTTCATATTTACTATACATTGCTTATATACTTTTAAAATGTCAGATATTTCATAATTTTGTGTGTTCCTCACACACTGTTTGATTCCCATTGGTTGGCAACATGCGGCCTTTGGAAACCAATGTTCCCAAAAAAACTTGAATCGGCCCCAGACTGTATGGATCATCCCCTTTCAAAGCTTGAGGTAATTTCAGGGAGACACTTTTAGATCAAATTGCAGGTATTGTTGGTGTTTGTATCCATAATTAGTAATGTTACAGTCATTTATGCTGCTGCTGCCAGCTGAATTAATGACAGTGTTTGAATTTCCCGTGGCTCTACAATGATATCATACAGTAACATGATATTTCATGCTGGGGTGGAGTGGGTGTCTGCCCGGGTCTGATTCCTCATTCGGAGTGTGTGTGTGTGCGTGCGTGTGCGTGTGTATAATTAGAGGATCAGTGTGGCGGGCACTGGAGCGGAAAATGCATCACAACATTATGCAAATGAAACAGGGGAAGGCTGGAATTTAGTTTCAGAAAGGCGTGTCAGGCGCTTTAGCCGTGCAATACATTCTCTCTGTGTTTAGCATTTGCCCTCATTGTCGCCAAATGACTGCTGCGATGGCAATTCGTCTACTCCTGGCATTTGGAAAATACAATCAAAGGGTGGAAAAGGCAAGCATGTAGAACTGAATAAGTACGATTGATCAAAATGATGCATTGATTTGGGAATGGCTATTAGGCCTGTTTAAATATGTTATTTACATTCCCCTTGATCACAGTGGGGTGTATAAGAATAACAAAATGATTTGATTTGGAAAATGAAAGCAGTTTTATGTAGCCTACACATTCGTCTTGTAACCACAGTATGATATAAATCTCTTCTGCCATGGGAGCCAGTTAAACTCTTTGGTTTGGGGAAAATTTGCCTTCAAGTCTGTAGGATCGTTAAAAGGCTATTGGTAGTTTGGTAGTCCCTTTGACGCAAAACTGAATGAATAACTTAACCAGATCCACAGACTTCTGTTGCCCGTCTCTCCCATCCCTGTTCAAGTAGATTGTTCGGTCGATTAAGAGTTTCAATGTGTTGACATTTCTTGTTCTCACATATTTAATGGTCTCACTCCACAAATGAGTCATTACCTTGGAGTGAAATTATAATTTTCTTGATTGAGGTGTTTGAAAATATTACATTATTGTGTTGAGATGTTGGACTATATTGTAGAGCATGCCATCTCCTGTCCATGCCCTTTGAAAAGCATTATTTTTAGGATACTTTGCTTTTTCTCTTTCAATAAAAAGTTCTCTGCTGCACTTTAAGCTAGCCTATACATCACATGCATTTGTCCTTGTCACACCATGATACATGAGGAAATTGCTTTGCCTTTACGTGCCATCACCTTCCTTACCTTGTTCTCATACACTACAGTTGTGTGTCAGAGGCAGCCCAGGGTCTGACTCAGAGTAGGAGTGCTGATCTAGGATCATGTCTCCCCTGTCTGTGTAATCTTATTCATTACGATCTAAAAGGCTAAACTGATCCTAGAGGAGCAGTGCTTGAACCGTTTTCTTTCAAATCATTGATTGAGCTTGCCTGATAAAATCGGACTAATGGAATACTCCCAAATCTTCAAACCTCTGGCTCTCCAGGCAGGATCAATCAAACACTTAAAATATTTAAAAGTAAACACTATTTGAACACAGGTCTGGTCAACGCAATGGTCTAATTATTATGTCTTCCCTCATACCTGTAAAAGTGCCAGGCCAATGTGTCATGGTTGACCTGTTGAACCATATGTACCACACATGTTTTCTTTAGACAGAACTCGTTCAAAAGCACCACTTTTTTTCCTTTAAAAAAAAAAGAGAATGGTGCTGGAGGGAATGGCTGCCGTTTTACGTGCTCCTAACCAACTGTGCTATTTTTTCACGTTGTTTGTAACTTGTTTTTTCTAAAACGTTTTTGTACATAATGTTGCTGCTACCATCACTTATGACTGAAAATAACTTCTGGACATCAGAACAGCGATAATTCACCTCGAACTGGACAAAGATTTTTTCTTTAATGACTCTGACGTGATGGATTACTGCTTTCTTGGAAACGGGCCCAAATCCCCGTAATATGCATGAAGAAAAGACGGAGAAAAAGGGGGCGGAGGTCGGGCTGCCTCTTTACTCACTCATAGGCGAGTGAGTAAACCCCCTCTACCATCAGTCCTATTAGCCAACGTGCAATCATTGGATAACAAAATGGATGAGCTCCAATCAAGGATATCCTACCAACGGGACATTAAAACTGCAATATCTTATGTTTCACTGAGTTGTGGCTAAACGACGACATGGATAACATACAGCAGGCGGGGTTTTCTGCCCATCTTCAAGATAGTACAGCCGCCTCCGGTCATACAAGGGGTGGCGGTCTGAGTCTATTTATAAATAATAGCTGGTGCACAAAATCTAATATTAACCTCTAATTCCTCCCAAACCCGGATCCGGGAGCACCCCCCACAGTAAAAAAGCTGACTAGCATAGCCTAGCATAGCGTCACAAGTAAATACTAGCATCTAAATATCATTAAATCACAAGTCCAAGACACCAGATGAAAGATACACATCTTGTGAATCCAGCCATCATTTCTGATTTTTAAAATGTTTTACAGGGAAGACACAATATGTAAATCTATTAGCTAACCACGATAGCAAAAGACACAACTTTTTTTCCCACCATTTTTTTCCTGCATGGGTAGCTATCACAATTTCGACCAAATAAAGATATATATAGCCACTAACCAAGAAACAACTTCATAAGATGACAGTCTGATAACATATTTATTGTATAGCATATGTTTTTTTAGAAAAATGTGCATATTTCAGGTATAAATCACAGTTCTACATTGCAGCTGCAATCTGAAATAGTGCCGAAGCTGCCAGAATAATTACAGAGACCAACGTCAAATACCTAATTACTCATCTTAAAACATTTCTGAAAAATACACAGCGTACAGCAAATGAAAGCCCAACATCTTGTGAATCCAGCCAATATGTCAGATTTTTTAAGTGTTTTACAGCGAAAACACAATATAGCATTATATTAGCTTAGCACAATAGCCAGAAACACAAGCAATTTACCAGCAGCACAGGTTAGCGATCGTAACAATCCAGCAAAAGATATATAATTTTGGACTAACCTTGATATACTTCAGATGACAGTCCTGTAACATCATATTACACAATGCATATAGGTTTTGTTCGAAAATGTGCATATTTAGCAGCACAAATCGTGGCTATACACTGTGATCAGTAGCAAAAGTTCATGCATTCTGGCCGGCGCCATCTTGGAAAGGCACCTAATCTAATCAATAAATAATCGTAAACTTGACTAAAAAATACAGGTTGGACAGCAAATGAAAGATGCATTAGTTATTAATGCAACCGCTGAGTTAGATTTTTTTAAATTAACGTTACTAGACATACAGTGTGCGTTACAGCCAGACTAGTGCTGCAATTAATGGCGGACAAATCCATTTACATTTTTCCACATAAATACGGAATAACATCATAAATAGCTCTTACTTTTGGACGAGCTTCCATCAGAATCTTGGGCAAGTTGTCCTTTGTCCAAAAGAATCGTTGCTTGGTTATAAAACGTCGTCTTCAACTTCGGAATTAGCAGCTAACATTAGCTATGTGGCCACAACATGCCCAAATGTTCAAAGCGCAATACTAAGGAAATTCCGAAAATAGCAATATACTCGCATAAACTGATATAACTCGGTTTAAAATAACTTCGTTATGATGTTTCTAACACCTATATCGAATTAAATTACAGACGGATATAGCTAAGGCCGATAACTGAGCGTTTCAAAATGCCATCCTGAGGTCTTGCTTTGCGCAATGACGAACGTCGAAAAGAGAGCTCCCTTCGTTCCTTGGCCTTTTATAAGGTTTGAGATCTACGTAGACACTCCATTCCACTTCTCATTGGATACTGACATCCAGGGGAAGGCGGGTGCAGTTCATGTCGACCCATAGGATACATACAGAGCTTTAAACTGATCTGAGAACAGAGCCTCGTTTTCAGACCTTCGCAGTTCCTGTCATGAATTTCGCTGCAGAAAGAGTTCTGGTTCACCCACAGACATAATTCAAATGGTTTTAGAAACTAGAGATTGTTTTCTATCCAATAGTAATAATAATATGCATATTGTACGAGCAAGAATTGAGTACGAGGCAGTTTAATTTGGGAACGATAAATGTCGAAGTTGAAACAGCACCCCCTGTAGTGTCAAGAGGAAGTCTCTATATTTTGCTCGCCTGAGGTAGAGTATCTCATGATAAGCTGTAGACCACACTATTTACCAATAAAGTTTTCATCTATAATTTTTGTAGCTGTCTATTTATCACCACAATCCGATGCTGGCACTTAGACGGCACTCAACGAGCTGTATCGGGTCATAAGCAAACAGGAAAATGCTCATCCAGAGGCGGCGCTAGTGGCCGGGGACTTTAATGCAGGGAAACTTAAATCCGTTTACCTAATTTCTACCAGCATGTTATATGTGCAAGTGGTCAGCGGACACAGATGCTAAGCTACAGGACTGTTTTGCTAGCACAGACTGGAATATGTTCCAGGATTCTTCTGATGGTATTTGGGGGGGACACCACATCAGTCACTGGTTTCATCAATAAGTGCATCGATGACGTTGTCCCCACAGTGACCGTACGTACAAACCCCAACCAGAAGCCATGGATTACAGGCAACATCCGCACTGAGCTAAAGGGTAGAGCTTCTGCTTTCAAGGAGCAGGACACTAACCTGGACGCTTATAAGAAATCCCGCTATGCCCTCTGACAAACCATCAAACAGGCAAAGCGTCAATACAGGACTAAGATTGAATTGTACTACACCGGCTCCGACGCTCGTCGGATTTGGCAGGGCTTGCAAACTATTACGGACTACAAAGGGACGCACAGCCGCGAGCTGCACAGTGACATGAGCCAACCAGACGAGCTAAATAACTTCTATGCTCGCTTTGAAGCAAGCAACACTGAAGCAGGCATGAGAGCATCAGCTGTTCCAGATAACTGTGTGATCATGCTCTCCGTAACCAATGTAAGACCTTTAAACAGGTCAACATTCACAAGGCCGCAGGGCCAGACAGATTACCAGGACGTGTACTCTGAGCATGCGTTGACCAACTGACAAGTGTCTTCACTGACATTTTCAACCTCTCCCTGACCGAGTCCGTAATACCAACATGTTTCAAGCAGACCACCATAGTTCCTGTCCCCAAGAACACCAAAGAAACCTGCCTAAATTATTACCGACCCTTCTGTAGCCATGAAGTGCTTTGAAAGGCTGGTCATGGCTCACATCAACACCATTACTCCAGAAACCCTAGACCCACTCCAATTTGCATACCGCCCCAACAGATCCACAGATGATGCAATCTCTATTGCACTCCACACTATCCTTTCCCACCTGGACAAAAGCAACACCTATTTGAGAATGCTATTAATTGACTACAGCTTGGCGTTCAACACCATAGTGCCCTCATAGCTCATCACTAAGGGAAGGACCATGGGACTAAACACCTCCGACTGCAACTGGATCTTGGACTTCCTGACTGGCCGCCCCCAGGAGGTAAGGGTAGGTAACAACACATCTGCCACGCTGATCCTCAGCACAGGGGCCCCTCAGGGGTGTATGCTCAGTCCCCTCCTGTACTCTGCATGGCCAAGCACGACTCCAACACCATCACTAAGTTTGCCGATGACACAACAGCCTGATCACTGACAACAATGAGACAGCCTATAGGGAGGAGGTCAGAGACCTGGCAGTGTGGTGGCAAGATAACAATCTCTCCCTCAACGTGATCAAGACAAAGGAGATGATTGTGGACTACAGAATATGATTGTGGACTGAGCACACGCCCATTCTCATCGATTGGGATGTGTGGAGCAGGTTGAGTGTCCACATCACCAACAAACTATCATGGTTCAAACAAACCAAGACAGTTGTGAAGAGGGCATGACATTAACTATTCCCCCTCAGGAGACTGAAAAGAGTTGACACGGATCCTCAGATCCTCAAAAAGTTATACAGCTGCATCATCGAGAGCATCACCGCCTGGTATGGCAACTGCTCTGCCTACGACCGCAAGGCACTACAGAGGGTAGTGCGTACAGCCCAGTACATCATTGGGGCCAATCTTCCTGCCATCCAGGACCTCTATACCAGTCGGTGTCAGAGGAAGGCACTAAAGATTGCCAAGGCCTGCAGCCACTCTAGTCATAGACTGTTCACTAAGGTCTACTACACCTGTTGTATTCGGTGCATGTGACAAATCAAATTTGATTTGATTTTTGCGTTTCTACACTGAAAGATTATGAGGTTAACAAGAACCCAGCGCTGGTTAAATAGTGAACAGGACACACACATTGGGTTTCACCTAGCCTCGTCACAAACCAGGCTTCTCTGAAATGGGAAACCTGGGGAAGTTCCATAGCAGAAATTATCTAAAGAGGGGTCGGAAACCTGGTGTAAATCAGTGACGCCTAGCAACACCACAAATCTTGCTTCACCAGCATGGGTGACAAATCATTTTAGAATGTTTGCAGCATGCTGGTTTTCCTAGCATTTCTCTGTTATTTTCGAGGTGAGCTAAAGTTCCAGCAAGAGGGTAGAAATGGTCTACAATGCTGGCCAAATCAATATTTTTAATTCTGATGTTTCTAATGTGATAATTGGCTGTAAAGGCTAGCATGATGGAAAATAAGTAGCTAGCCACAATGAGGTTTGTTTTTAGAAAATTCAGCTAACCTTGTCAGGTACCTACTGTAGGTATAACTAGCTAGCTAGCTACACGCTAGTTACATTTCTCTAAAGATTATAAAGCCAACAAAATGTTAAGAAAAACTGCATATTAGTGACCTAAAAGGTTAGCTTTGTTAGCTTATCCAAGGTCAGTGATACATACAGCAACCATGCACTGTCTATGGGAACAACTGCAATCATGTTGCAAGCAACATTGCTAAAATGAATGAAATAAAATAAAATGAACCTCATACAATGTTACCTGTAATGCTCATCTTCTGTAACCTAATAGTCATCTCCTTATTTTCATACTGTACTGAAATTACAAGGATTTGAATTTACACTAAACTAATTTATGTCAGCACTTAAAAGGGGTACAAAATCTTGCATATGGATTCCCTCATACATTGTCTACTGGTATCATTTTAAATTGAGAACATATAGCTCAACATGTAAACAATGTGTGTGTTTAGCTATTCCGGCTTCAGATGACAGATGCCCATAAAGCCAGTAGTACCATCATACTGTAGGCCTATGGCTGCATTTGTGATGCATGTCATATGATATGCTGCAAAATGGATGCACATACTGTAGCTGATATACTGAGAGAGAGTGACAATCAAATAAAACAGAATGATCTTACAACTAGACAAAAACAAAATGTTAATTTGAGAATACAACACAGAAACGCAGACACATTACAGACAGAACCCCCTCTGCTCTTTATTGCAGGATTGTGATGGATGATTAATCTACATTGACACTAGTTCATTTTAAATAATAGTTTAACAATTACAACAAGTTTAAAAAGTTCACTTCAATGAATCAACACTTCATCACTTCAAAATGTACAAATAACTAATATGGAAAGATTAGACATCTTAGTCTGAACAACATTAGATAATTGAGTAGTAACAAGTAGGCTAATATTACTAAAGCATGATTTCAGGTGAGAAGAAAAAAACGACATACCAGCGGTGGCGAACATTGCTCCACTGATCCCTGATCTACTGGGTGAGCAGACTTATTTTATTCAAGCTCAGCAATAGCACACTTGATTATCAACTCATTAGATTTGCTAAGTTGAATCAGGAGTGTTATTTCTGGGCTGAAACAGAACCCTGCACACCCAGCAAACCTCCAGTAGGGTTGGCCTGCTCCAATTGTAATAGGTTTATACAGTGTGTGTGGTCTTTAACTGTATTTTTGTATACTTTTGATAACATATGTAGGTCATAACATACTGTATAACCCATGGCATATAGGATATACCCTTAGTCTCTTGGGACATGCAAACAGGCTTTCACAGCTTAACATATCTGAGGACAGAAAACATCACAAACAAACAGGCTTCATTCTACTTAAATTTGACAGCGCTGAAAAATATGTTGCTATTATCTCTCTGTCCTCAAACTCCTCCCCTCTTGGGACTTGAACTGGATAATCTTTTCATAATGTCCTCCCACGAAATTACCTGCCCTACCCAGTATCCAGTAGCCTACACTGTCCCTTTACTGACAGCTGGAACTGAAATTTCAACCTCTTCAATGGCTGTTATCTACAAATGTATTTGGAGACTGAGTTTTAATTTACAATGATTAGATTAAGATAGCTGGCTAATAGAAAGTTAGCTAGCTGATGACATTTAATTCACTTTGCTAAACAATATGTAAGTTAGCTAGCTAGCAGCTCAGTTAGCCTACAAAGTGGCCTACTGTAGCCAGGTAACTAGCTAGCTAATAATACATAGGTTTTTACCATAAAAAAAGTATTTACTTAAATGAATAAGTTCTCCCACTGCCTGTTTTTTGGGTCCTTACAGAAACAAAATAATGGGCGTTTTTCGTGATATTTTAGGTGGTAGCAAAGCGCAGCCAGCAGCCATGTGGACAAATAGAGACACGGAAATAAATTCTGTCAACAGAGCAGTTTAGAACATGTTGACTTTACCAGCGTAATCCACTTCCAATTTCAATAAATATAAATCGCAGACTGACGGCTACACTTGATTACTTGAAAACTAGCATTTGAAACTAGCATAGGCAACAACTACCCGGATTGACAACTGTGACACACATAACACACAGCACCCCTTCTACGGCTGTGTTGGGGGATGGTTCTTGAAATGTAACATACTGTAGTATAGTATTCTACAATATAGTAAAACATTTTATAGTAAGCACAGGATCAGGGATCGAGGGATACTACAGTGTGTAGTATAATATTCCATGGTATAAGTTTACTACATACTTCTATTCTAAGTACTGTATTCTGTAGTAAACTGGAGTATTTTTTGGGTATGCCCCTACTAAGCCACGCCTCCAGTCTTACCATCTGACCCGGTGGACCCTAGCTCAATAACTCAGCATCAACAACCCAATTTAAAGAAAACAATGGGTTGTTTGTGACCCAACTGGCTAGGTCAAAATAACCCAATGTGTGTTCTGTCCAATATTTACCAAAATTGGGTTGTTTTTAACCCATAATTTTATAGAATGCACTGCCTGTGGCATTATATAATAAAAAAAATTATATAAAGAAGGGGGAAAAGTTGACATTTGAGCTGGATAAAAACCCTATTTGAATAACAAGGAGCAATCAAACTGTCTGTTCCATATCAGGATGGGTGGACATGTTAGCAGAGCCTCCCTATCTTTTTAATTAACATGTATCTCTCTATACGTCCACCCTCGGGAATGGAACAGCAGAGAGCACACAAACAAACTCCTATAGACTCTATCTGCACATCGGCAGCCGCCTTCCCACTTCCCAACAAGCTTAGTTAAAACCTACAGCCGCCCACTGAACAACTTCTCCCCCATTGGCCTGTAAGATTAAAACATAATGTTTGCCGTTCGGCTCAGGCACTGTGGCTCTGTGTGGCTCTGCACCGATTAGCCGGGAGCGCGGTGGTTAGAATAACCTGCCATCATTCAGGCCTAATTAGGGGCCGTCTCGTGGCACTGGCTCTCTCCAGAGACGCTACTTGTTACGGATCATCGGTGCGTCTGTCTTCTGCCATAATATTAATTTATATTACAACGGAGAGGAGGGGGGGAAGAGGGAGAGAGCAGAGGTCACACGCTTACAATCATTTCCATCAGTGTAGCTATTACGTAAATGAGTGGACTTTCTTGGCATTCTGCTGCCCCAATCTGCCACCCTGTGCCCCACCCCACCCCTCCCCTCTCACCCAACACACAGCCCCCAATAGACCTTGTCCCACCAAGTGCCCCCTTACTTTGTTTTCTTTGTTTTAGTTTTCCATTGGGTTCCTCTATTGATTGAAGAAGGAAAACTAACAGAAGTTAATCATAGCTACCAAAGTGAGGTTGATATATTTTCTTCGTTATTTAAATCTGTTGTAAATATTTGTCATAATTTTCTAAGAATTTGTACTATTAAAATAATAAGTTTTTTTTCACGTATTGTACTTCTTCTTGGTCCAATTAAAATTCATTATAGGTGTTTCTTGAAGATGGTAGTCAGAAACAAAACATTTAATTGAAGGGGGGAGTCGGAAAAACAACAATGTCATGGCACATGTGTCAGGAGAGAGAAAAAGAGGGACAGTTCAGTTGAATCTGTAAAAAGGGTGTACCACGATTCAAAATAGTGTATATGGTGACCCTCAACAGCATCTTAGCTCAGGTATTCAGTGTTCTCAGACAGACAGGTAGCTTCAGGCATACAGAGTCTCTCTCTTTTTTAAACACTTTCCTATAACCTCTCACTGAGACCCAGGTCTCTTTTTCAAACGATCCCCGCAATATATACAGTACCAGTCAACAGCTTGTACACACCTACTCATTCAAGGGTTTTTCTTTATTTTTACTATTTGCTACATTGTAAAATAATAGTGAAGACATCAAAACTATGAAAAAACAGTTACCAAAAAAGTGTTAAAAAATGTAAATATATTTTATATTCTTCAAAGTAACCACCCTTTGCCTTGATGACAACTTTGCACACTCTTGGCTTTCTCTCAACCAGCTTCACCTGGAATGCTTTTCCAACAGTCTTGAAGGAGTTCCCACATATGCTGAACAGCTGCTTTTCCTTCACTTTGTGGTCCAACTCATCCCAAACCAGCTCAATTGGATTGAGGTCGGGTGATTGTGGAGGCCAGGTCATCTGATGCAGCACTCCATCCCTTTCCTTCTTGGTCAAATAGCCCTTACACAACCTGAAGGTGTGTTGGGTCATTGTCCTGTTAAAAAACAAATGATAGTCCCACTAAGCGCAAACCAGATGGGATGGCATATCGCTGCAGAATGCTGTGGTAGCCATGCTGGTTAAGTGTGCCTTGAATTCTAAATAAATCAAAGACATTGTCACCAGCAACCACTTCCACACCATCACACCTCCTCCTCCATGCTTCACGGTGGGAACTATACATGCAGAGATCATCCATTCACCTGCTCTGCATCTCACAAAGACACGGCGGATGGAACCAAAAATCTCAAATTTGGACTCATCAGACCAAAAGACAGATTTCCACCAGTCTAATGTCCATTGCTCGTGTTTCTTGGCCCAAGCAAGTCTCTTCTTCATATTGGTGTCCTTTAGTAGTGGTTTCTTTGCAGCAATTTGACCATGAAGGCCTGATTCACGCAGTCTCCTCTGTAGAAGAGATAACTCTAGGTCTTCCTTTCCTGTGCTGGTCCTCATGAGAGACAGTTTCATCATAGCGCTTGAGGGCTTTTGCGACTGCATTTGAAGACATTTCAAAGTTCTTGAAATGTTTCAGATTGACTCACCTTCATGTCTTAAAGTAATGATGGACTGTTGTTTCTCTTTGCTTATTTGAGCTGTTCTTGCCATAATATGGACTTGGTATTTTACCAAAAAATGTCTATCTTCTGTATACCACCCCTACCCTGTCACAACACAACTGATTGGCTAAAACGCATTAAGAAGGAAATCAATTCCACAAATGAACTTTTAACAAGGCACACCTGTTAATTGAAATGCATTCCAGGTGACTACCTCATGAAGCTGGTTGAGAGAATGCCAAGTGTGTGCAAAGCTGTCATCAAGGCAAAGGGTGGCTATTTTGTTTCAATTAATTTGTTAAACACTTTTTTGGTTACTACTTGATTCCATGTGTTTTTTCATAGTTTTGATGTCTTCACTATTATTCTACAATGTAGAAAATAGTAAAAATAAAGAAAAAGCCTTGAATGAGTAGGTGCGTCCAAACTTTTCACTGGTTCTGTACAAAAATATTTTTTTTTAGCAGGTAACAAATTAAGATCTTATAAAGACCATAGTGGACTAAATGTTCAAACTTCAGCCTGTGGACAGAACACACGTTGGGTTATTTGTTGCCCACCAGTTGGGTCACTTAAAAGCTCTGCGTGGTCAATCTGTAGTCAGCAGCGGCATTAATGCATTTACTGTGATACGGTCTCCGCAGAAGTCAGAGCATTTATACTTCTAGCGCTTTGCGGAGTAGAGCTGTTGTGAAGGAAGTTGTCAAGGAAGTGAGTTTGTGTTTATACAGGACTTCCTGACCCACCTACCGTCAACCAATCATGTCATTGCGGAGCTATATGGAGCTACACGGATCCCTCCGGCTTTGTAAAAAAAGATTGGAAGGCGCACGGTGCTGCGATGCAGTGCTCAATTTGCCCGCTGCATGCCTCTGGAGGCTCTGCAATTGCGTCACACCCTCTATACGGAGCGTCCAACCAAATTTACGGCTCAAGCATAAATTGGCTTTTAGTTGGATCATTGAGCTATGATCCACCGGGTCAGATCAGAAGACTGGAGGACATGGCTTAGTAGGGGTGTGGATTTTCGATTGTTCTTTTTGGCCACCCATGAGAGTAAATGTCATTCCGGTTCATCTGGTCTGTTGTATTGTCAACACGTGTTAAGGTTGAGCACTGAAACTTCATTAGTTTATTGAGGTTTACACAAGTGATAACTATCCCAAAATTGGGAGATGCATATGCACTTAAGGAACTCATACTCTTGTGTAAACCTCATTAAAGCTACAAAAGTTTCAGTGCTCAAATTTAACATGTGGAAATGTAACAACTGGAAAGACATGTACTCTCATGGGTTGCCAAAAATAACTATCTAAAAGCCACGCCCCTACTAAGCCACGCCTCCAGTCTTCTCATCTGATCTGGTGGATCATAGCTCAATAACCCAGCATCAATAACCCAATTTAAAGAAAACAATGGGTTGTTTATGACCCAACTGACTGGGTCCAAATAATGTGTGTTCTGTCCAATATTTACCCAAATTGGGTTGTTTTTAACCCAGCATTTTTTTGTGTACCCACATAAAAAAAATACCACAGTATACTATGGTATACATACTATAGTATTCACCGTAGTGTTTTTGCAGACTAAAATCTGCAAAAACACTACAGTGAATACCGCAGTATTTACTGTAATATACTGTATTATTTACTATAGTTTTCTACAGTATATTACAACATGTTATAGTAAGCACTACACGATCGAGGGATACTACAGTGTGTAGTATAATATTCTATGGTATACTAAAGTTTACTACATAATTCTATAGTAAGTACTGTGGGTACACTGGAGTTAAATCCATATCTGCTTAGTCTATGTCTCTTGGCTGGACGAGACTATTTTGACACACAACAGTCCAGAGTTGAGCTGGCTGACTTATATAAATGAACGGAGATTGAAACAATGGTATTTGTTGACCATTGTGAGTATTGATTACAGTCAAACTCCAGAGTATGTCTGAATTAGTGCCTCAGTGGGGGTATTAGCGGTGGGTGGATGGTTAGGAAGCGTGGGGGGCATGAGGTCTTGTCGATTTGGGGAAATGATGTTACATTTGATACTGGCGCTCCGATGCGTGTGTCGAAATCGCTAAGCAGTTTACTTCGAAGCAGTGTTCCGATGCTTGTATCACTTTATCAGAAGAACATGATCAATGATGTCCGAAGATTTGTTTAATCGAAAAACCACCTGATTGGTTTGATAGAAGACAAAAAAGGCTACGCTTTTCAACTCAATTGGCAAAAAAAAGCTCAATGCTACAGGAAGCTTCAATCCCCATCACTAATTTGGGGCAAGCTGTATGTGCCGCGTGTCACTGATGTGGGTGTTGTTTTCGGTGTTGATGCCGCGGTGGGGGCAGGAGTGAAACTGCGAGAAGCAAGGGGTGTGAAAACCATGGGCACTGCCCCCTCCCAGTGTCAACACCACCCCATGGTGACATCCAGCCATCTACCCCCCCCCCATCTCCCGTAGCCATGGTAACAGTCCGTGTATATTTGAACTCTGGATTCAACTTTCAATACCACCCGTTATCTTGTTGTGGAAAAAGATCCTCATCATCTGTACATGGACAGCCTGACTGATGTAAATGATAAACGTGGGCCAATCAAATTAATGAGCCGGATTGTCTGTCCATGCTGACGTGTTGAGTGCTGCAAACGTGTAATTTCACCTACGTATGATGAAGCTTTTGACAATGTTCTTTATGCCCGCTCTAGAGACAAGTGATGATAATTAAATCACGACTAGAGTTAAGTGTCAAGTTGCTGTACGGCCGTTATAAAGAGAGGCAGCAATCACGGTTGTTGTCGCAGTCAAAAAACAAATGGTAAGATATAAAATCGAGATCTCGTTCTACAGCCCTGTCTAAACCCAGACACTTTGAAAGTGATCATTTGTAAGGTTTTCTTTTGCCTTATCTTGTTTTAGCTCAGACAAGTTAGGAGGCCATCTAACTTTATAGAGGGGCAATTTATCTGTAATTTATCTCTAATCAGGTTGTGGAGCAGTAGAACCGGCAAGGACGGAGGTGTGTGTGTGCACGTTACTCTGAATGAGCAAACATTCCCTGCCTTCCTCTGTGTTTATCCGGTGCCGACGTAAAGGCACAAATGAAGACATGGTCGCCCTTTTATGTCTATTTGATCTGAGACCCAGCCGTGTGTAAACTCAAAATCCCTCTACTTCTGTGATTTATTTGACTCCTCAGTCTTGCCTCTGACAGGCACCGTTCAACTGTTAATGTCTCTCTGTGTGAATTTATGTCTACATCCATGTCTTTTCCCTTCCGTCTCCTACTCGAACCATTAGAGGATTGGCCGCCGAAGAGTTTACGAAATGGTTTGCATCACCGTCTTGCTAATGAAAGGCATTATACATATACCTTCCCTCTCACTCCAAGTCATGAATTCAATTAATACCTTTCTCTAGATGAGTTTATTGCAATATTCAAAGAACATCAAAGAGGTCCCATATCCTTCATTATTAGGGGATAAGGCAAGCCACATATGTAGAGGGATGTCTATATTTGTATTGAAATGTGTATTTCACTGCACATGCATGTTATATGAAATAATAAATATATATTGCACCATGTGAAGAAATTATGTATTTCATGTTGCGCAGATGTGCATACAGTGCTTCCATGTTCAGGCTATAATGTCATGTCATGTATTGTAGCTGTAGCTCACTGTATCTACCATGATACACACATCTAAACCAATGAGTGAATTTGAGATTTCTGCCAATAGATCACCTTTTTTTTTGTCTAATTTTAATCTCAGCACCAGGGAGTATTGCACATGCAATATTCATGAAATCACATATGATGATAAAATCTCCCTGGGTCTGTCAGTCCTAATTGGCAGGGTGTCTTTCTCTACCTCCTCTAGTTTCTAATACCTGACAGCTTGTAACTACAAGCATTTAATCAAAGATGACAACTGATAATCCATGTCTCAGCCATGATGGATCGTTGGCTGCCTTTGTGTTACTTTGTGTTTTTGTCTGAGATTACTTTAAATGTATTCCTCAATATGGTGGGTAGTAGGTGATAATTTAGCATGAAGTGTTTTTATCCTTTTACTGCAGTGGGCTAAATCAGTGTCACACAGAGTGTTTTTAGTAGTCTTAAACTATGGGCTTAAAGAAATAAGACACCTGTACCATGTCAAATATAGAGTTTAAATGTGTACCATTTTTAGTTTGCATCCCGATATTACACTTTATATACATCACAGAAGACTGAAATATAACAAAACTGTTTGACATAGAAACACCGGATTTTGGCATTTAAAAATAAGGTATGTTTATTAATTACAAAATTCTGAAAAATATGAATAACATTTCACCCATGAGGCCAGTTGAGGGTGATTTGGTCATTTGTCTGCAGGAAAGGGGTATAGACTATGAACTTATTTGCTTGGATGCAATCCATGGTTTTAGGGGATGTCGTTAGGTTGAGGTTCTTATTGTGGATGACTTCATTGGAAGCAGTGGAGACAAAACACTATGCTGGACTGTAGACATAGGAATGGCAGTGTACTGTATATCACTCACTATGATGGCCCTTGTATTTGTATTTATTAAGGATCCCCACTCTTCCTGGGGTCCAGCAAAATTAAGGCAGTTTATTCAKTTTMAAAAACATTACAATACATTCACAGATTTCACAACACACTGTGTGCCCTCAGGCCCCTACTCCACCACTACCACATACTGTATCTACAGTACTAAATCCATGTGTATGTATGTTATTATGTGTGTGTGTGTGTGTGTGTGTGTGTGTGTGTGTGTGTCAATGTTTGTGTTGCTTCACAATCCCCGCTGTTCCATAAGGTGTTTTTTTAATCAAATTTTACTGCTTGTGTCAGTTACTTGATGTGGAATATAGTTCCATGTAGTCATGGCTCTATGTAGTACTGTGTGCCTCCCATAGTCTGTTCTGGACTTGGGGACTGTGAAGAGACCTCTTGTGGCATGTCTTGTGGGGTATGCATGGCTGTCCGAGCTGTGTGCCAGTAGCTTAGAGAGATAGTTTGGTGCATTCAACATGTCAATACCTCTCATAAATAAAAGTAGTGAGGAAGTCAATCTCTCCTCCACTTTCAGCCAGGAGAGATTGACTTGCATGTTAATAAAATTATCTCTCTGTATACATCGAAGGGCCAGCCGTGCTGCGCAGTTCTGAGCCAATTGCAATTTTCCTAAGTCCTTTTTTGTGTGCACCGACTGAACAGTAGTCAAGATGCGACAAAACTAGTTTAGTTTAGTGAGTGTTTTGTTCCAAATACAATGCTTTTAGTTTTAGAAATAATTAGGGTTAACTTATTCCTTGCCACCCACTCTGAAACTAACTGCAGCTCTTTGTTGAGTGGTGCAGTCATTCCAGTCGCTGTAGTAACAGACATGTATAGCGTTGAGTCATCCGCATACATAGAAACTCTGGCTTTACTCAAAGTCAGTGGCATGTTGTTAGTAAAAATTGAAAAAAGCAAGGGGCCTAAACAGCTACCCTGGGGAATTACTGATTCTAACTGGATTATATTTGATTGGCTTCCATTAAAGAACACCCTCTGTGTTCTGTTAGACAAGTAACTCTTTATCCACAGTATAGCAGGGGGTGTAAAGCCATAACACATACATTTTTCCAGCAGCAGACTATGATCAATAATGTCAAAAGCTGCACTGAAGTCTAACAAGACAGCCCCCACAATCATTTTATAATCAATTTCTCTCAGCCAATCATCAGTAATTTGTGTAAGTGCTGTGCTTGTTGAGTGTCCTTCGCTATAAGCATGCTGAAATTCTGTTGTCAATTTATTTACTGTAAAATAGCATTGTATCTGGTCAAACACAATTTTTTCCAGAAGTTTACTAAGGGTTGGTAACAGGCTGATTGGTTGGCTATTTGAGCCAGTAAAGGGAGCTTTACTCTTCTTAAGTAGCGGAATGACTTTAGCTTCCCTCCAGGCACGAGGGCTCACGCTCTCTAGTAGGTTTAAATTGAAGATGAGACAAATAGGAGTGGCAATATCGTCTGCTATTATCCTCAGTAATTTTCCATCTAGATTGTCAGACCCTGGTGGCTTGTCATTGTTGATAGACAACAATAATTTTTTTCACCTCTTCCACACTGACTTTACAGAATTCAAAAGTACAATTCTTGTCTTTCATAATTTGTTCCGATATACTTGGATGTGTAGTGTCAGCGTTTGTTGCTGGCATGTCATCCCTAAGTTTGCTTATCTTGCCAATTAAAAAGTCATTAAAGTAGTTTGCAATATCAGTGGGCTTTGTGATGAATGAGCCATCTGATTCAATAAATGAAGGAGCCGAGTTGGCTTTTTTCCCAAAATTTCATTTAAGGTTTCCCAAAGCTTTTTACTAACATTCTTTATGTAATTTATCTTTGTTTCATAGTGTAGTTTATTTTTATATATTTTTTAGTTTAGTCACATGATTTCTTAATTTGCAGTACGTTTGCCAATCAGATGGGTTGCCAGACTTAATTGCCATACCATTTGCCTCATCCCTCTCAACCATACATTTTTTTTAATTCCTTATCAATCCAAGGGGATTTAAAAACTTCTCACGGGTCACCATCCCGGATCCGGGAGCACCCTCATCAGTAAAAAAGCTGACTAGCATAGCCTAGCATAGCGCCACAAGTAAATACTAGCATCTAAATATCATGAAATCACAAGTCCAAGACACCAGATGAAAGATACACATTTTGTGAATCCAGTCATCATTTCCGATTTTTAAAATGTTTTACAGCGAAAACACAATATGTATTTCTATTAGCTAACCACGATAGAAAAAGACTCAACCGCATATTTTCACCATTTTTTTACCGCATAGGTAGCTATCACAAATTCGACCAAATAAAGATATAAATAGTCACTAACCAAGAAACAACTTCATCAGATGACAGTCTTATAACATATTTATTGTATAGCATATGTTTTGTTCGAAAAATGTGCATATTTCAGGTATAAATCATAGTTTTACATTGCAGCCACCATCACAAATCTAACCAAAGCAGCTAGAATAACTACAGAGACCAACGTGAAATACCTAAATACTCATCATAAAARATTTATGAAAAATACATGGTGTACAGCAAATGAAAGACAAACATCTTGTGAATCCAGCCAATATTTCAGATTTTTTAAGTGTTTTACAGCGAAAACACAATATAGCATTATATTAGCTTACTACAATAGCCTACCACACAACCGCATTCATTCAACACAACGTTAGCGATAGCGAATAAACCAGCAAAAGATATAAATTTTTTCACTAACCTTCACAATCTTCATCAGATGACAGTCCTATAACATCATATTATACAATACATATATGGTTTGTTCGAAAATGTGCATATTTAGCGGTACAAATCTTGGTTTTACAATTGGAATACGTAGTCAAAATACAGAAATATTGTCCGGAGAAATCTTGGAGAGGCACCTAATCTAATCAAATAACTAATCATAAACTTTACTAAAAAATACATGTTGGACAGCAAATGAAAGATACACTAGTTCTTAATGCAACCGCTGTGTTAGATTTTTTTAAATAACTTTAGTACGACATACAGCTTACGTTATAGCGAGACAGCGCCCAAAATCAATGCGGAAAATACGTCTAAACATTTGACAGAAATACGAAATAACATCATAAATCAGAATCTTGTACAAGGTGTCCTTTGTCCAGAATAATCGTTGTTCGGTTGTAGAATGTCCTCTTCAACTGTCGAAATAGCAACCAAAGCTAGCCATGTGGCGCAGGAGTGTCCAACTCACCATAACGCAAAACAAAGAAAATTCCGAAAATCGCAATAAACTGATATAAACTGATATAACTCGGTTTAAAATAACTACATTATGATGTTTTTAACACATATATCAAATAAAATCAGAGCCGGATATATCTAACGTCTATAACGAAAGCTTTTCAGAACGCAATCCAGAGGTCCTTCTCGCGCCAAGCTGAACAATGAAAAGACTGGTCACGTCATTCCAAGAGGTCTTATTCGGCCTCAGATAAAGCTATACACCCCATTCCACCTCTCACTGCCTATTGACATCTAGTGGAAGGTGTATGCAGTGCATGTAGACCCATAGATTTCATGCAAATGAATAGGATGGCCCTGGAACAGAGCCCCCGATTTCAGATTTTTCAGTTCCTGACAGGAAGTTTGCTGCAAAATGACTTCTGTTTTACTCACAGATATAATTCAAACGGTTTTAGAAACTAGAGAGTGTTTTCTATCCAATAGTAATAATAATATGCATATTGTACGAGCAAGAATTGAGTACGAGGCAGTTTAATTTGGGAACGATTTTTTACAAAGTGAAAACAGCGCCCCCATATTGACAAAAGGTTAACAGTTTTTACAGTCATTTTCTTAATGGGTGCGTGCTTATTAGTAACTGGAATAAGTAGTTTCATAAATGCGTCAAGTGCAGCGTCTGGTTGCTCCTCATTACACCACAGACCAGCAAATATTCTTTACGTTATCAACATATGAATCACTACAAAGCTTCTTGTATGACCCCATATACACTATATTAGGCCCAGCCTTTGGAACTTTGGTTTTCCTAGATATGGCTAATATATTGTGATCACTACATCCTATGGATTTGGATACTGCTTTAGAGTAAATATCTGCAGCGTTAGTAAAAATGTGATCAATACATGTTGATGATTTAATTCCAGTGCTGTTTGTAACTACCCTGGTAGGTTGACAGACAACCTGCTCCAGGTTGCAGGCACTGGTTACAGTTTGAAGTTTTTTCCTGGGTGGGCAGCTTGATGATAGCCAGTCGAAATTTAAATCACCCAGAAAATATACTTCTCTGTTGATATCACATACATTATCAAGCATTTCACACATATTATCCAGATACTGACTGTTAGCACTTGGTGGTCTATAGTAGCTTCCCACAAGAATGGGTTTATGGTGAGGCAGATTAAACCTCTTATGGCTGCAGTCCCGATATCGGGACCAATATGACAACAGCCAGTCCAAGTGCAGGGCGCCAAATTCAAAAACCAGAAATCTCATACTTAAAATTCCTCAAACATACATGTGTCTTATATCATTTTTAAAGGTAATCTTGTTGTTAATCCCACCAAAGTGTCCGATTTCAAATAGGCTTTTCAGCGAAAGCACTACAAACGATTATGTTAGGTCACCACAAAACCAAAAATAATCACAGCCATTTTTCCCAGCTAAATATAGCTTCACAAAAACCAGAATATAGATAAAATGAATCACTAACCTTCGATTATTTTCATCAGATGACACTCATAGGACTTCATGTTACACAATACATGCATGTTTTGTTTGATTAAATTCATATTTATATCAACAAATCTGAGTTTACATTGAGGCTACAAGATTCACTAAATGCAAAAACATCAAGTGACTTTGCATAGCCCATCGTTTCAACATGAATACTCATCATAAATATAGATGATAATACAAGTTATACACATTGAATTATAGATATACCTCTCCTTAATGCAACCGCTATGTCAGATTTCAAAAAAACTTTACGGAAGAATAATTGCACGCTATAATCTGAGACGGCGCTCAAAGTAGCATACCACAGCTGCAAAGATAGCGTCACTATAAACAATAAAATACATTATAAATATTCCATTACCTTTGTTGATTAGGATCAGAAAGCACACCAGGAATCCCAGGTCCACAATAAATGTTTGTTTTGTTCGAAAAAATCAGTTATTTATGTCCAAATACCTTCTTTTGTTAGCGCGTCTGGTTTACATATCCAAACGCTAATTCTGGTCAGCGTTATATCGGACAAAAACTTCAAAATGTGATATTACCGGTCAAAGAACCATTTCAAACTAAGTACTGAATCAATCATTAGGATGTTTTTAACATATAGCTTCAATAAAGTTCCAACCGGAGTATTCCTTCTTGTCTGCGTGAGCAATGGAACGTCAGTGCCTTGCATGAGGAAAAGGCATGATCAGCGCATGGCTGCTTGATGGACACCTGACTGATTCTGCTCTCATTCTCTCCCACAACATCATAGAAGTCTCATTGGAATTTCTATTGATTGCTGACATCTAGTGGAACCCCTAGGCAGTGCAACATCAGTCATAACTCAATTGGATTTCTTAAAGGACTCTGGTGAATAGAGACAAGCTCAGATTTCTGACTTCCTGTTTTGATTTCAACTCAGGATTTTGCCTGCCAATATGAGTTCTGTTAATCTCACAGACATAATTCAAACAGTTTTAGAAACTTTGGAGTGTTTTCTATCCAATGCGAATAATAATATGCAAATATTAGGAACTATGACTGAGGAGCAGGCCGTTTGAAATGGGCACCTTTCATCCAAGCTACTCAATACTGCCCCTGCAGCCATAAAAAGTTAATCTGTAGCCATATTACTTCAACAGTATTTAACATTAGATCGTCTCTAAGCTTTACAGGAATGTGGTTCTGAATATAGACCACAACACCGCTTCCGTTGGCATTTCTGTCTTTTCGGTAGATGTTATAACCATGTATTGCTACCACTGTACCCTTGGATTGCATTCCAAATGGTACCCTATTGGAGCCCCATAGGGCTCTGGTCAGAAGTAGTGCACTATATTCAGTGATGTCATGCACCCATTATTATTTTGAAGTGAATGGAGGGGGTGGTGGTCCAGCACAGCCCCTGGATTTTGCAGTTTTTAAACACCGGAAACAGCTTTTTCCTGCAATCTAGAGCCATAATCAATATATATTATATGTAATTTTAATGAGGGTGTCGTTCTGACTGTTGTAAATCACACATCTCAATATAGTGCACTACATTCAAATTACAACACAGTCAGGGTCATAGCTACATATGAGGGCACAGAGGTCCGGACCTCGGTAATTTTTTTGCATAAAAAAAAATCAACAAAAACTCAGGAACTCAGTCAGGAACTCAACTTACTGTTGAGAGTTCGAATAGTAAAATACATAAGGTGCAATTTCAAAACTTGGTTGTGCATCAGCAGTTTTTCTCTTGTTACGTGTCTCACTGACAGTCACTTAATTAGCAGTCAATTAACATTTTAGATTGGTAAATGAATCTACTTAGTCTAGCCAGCTATCTAAACTTTTAGTAATCATGGTTGAATTACCGACCAGACACGCAGGGCAAGTGTTCAGGGGCCCTGTCCTCCAGAGGGGGGCCCATTGATTTAGTTAATCACAATTTTCTTTCAAATAAAGTATTTTTTGTTATTTTTGAAAATACAATTACACATACAAACCATTTTTAAAAAGGGAATGGGTATCAGTGTTATGTGTAAACAAGTAAGCGTTTGTATATTCACAAAAATAACAAACAAATCAAAAGCGACCAACTGTACAAAAACGAATAGAAAATGAACAAAAGAGAGAATTACACAAATGGACAATTACAGACTAGGGCAAAGACAGTTTCAGTCATGTTAATAAAATCCCCCCCCCCCCCCCAATTTTTTAAAAATAGTTTTTATTTTTTTAAAGATAATTGCTTAGCTCTTAATGCCATGAACTCTATATGAGCTTGCCAGCTTTTGTTAAATTCCTCAAGTTTACCTATGATGTAGAAGTAGATCTTGTCCAATAGACATGTAACTTGCAAATTCATTTAACCGAAAAGTTAGAGTTGATTTCAGGTTAATTGCTATACATTTTCTTGTTAGTCACTCTCACTCAGATATCATATTAACATGGCATAAGTCATGGCAAATTGTGTAGAATTGCAGAAAATTTGCTTTTAAAACTGCAAAAAATCTCTCCCCAACATAATGTGTAGAATTTCAGGAAAGTAGCTATAAAACACAGTACATGGGATTCTAACACATATCATAAATACAGGCACATTTCATGGCATCATAATTAATAAAAACAACATGATATTATCCTAAGGTGCCAGATTACATTTAAACTAGTGATGCAGTTTCACACTAGTGATGTGATCCCGTGTGGCTCAGTTGGTAGAGCATGGCGCTTGCAACGCCAGGATTGTGGGTTCATTCCCCACTGGGGGACCAGGATGAATATGTATGAACTTTCCAATTTGTAAGTCGCTCTGGATAAGAGCGTCTGCTAAATGACTTAAATGTAAATGCACCGATATTACATTTTTGGCCGATACCGATATCCGATATTTTCCTTGCTAAAAAAAACGATACCGATTTTAGCGGCCCTTTAAGCATTCTAGTACAGTTAAATAGTTAACACACACACATGGATGCAGCGGTCTAAGGCACGGCATCTCAGTGCAAGAGGCGTCACTACAGTCCGTGGTTCGAATCCAGGCTGTATCACATCCGGCCGTGATTGGGAGCTCCATACAGTGGTGCAGAATTGGCCCAGCGTCATCCAGGTTTGGCCGGGGTAGGCCGTCATTGTAAATAAGAATTTGTTATGTTAGGATTATTTGGAATGCAAGAAGGGTTCTACATAGAACCATATATAACATTTCCCAGCATGCTCTATTTTAGGGAGATTTTCAAAATTGTTTGTTTTACTGTAATAATTAAAACTATGTTTTTGCATGTACATTGCTTAGTTGATACATTTTATGCTACACAAGGATAAATAACATACAGTTTTCTAAACAAATTATATCTGTTAATATTTGGATTTATTGTACCCATTACTAAGATGGTTTTTCCAGTTTAGATGATTGAGGTAGTCTCTGTATTCAGTCTTCCTTACCATGGAAGTCATTCTGAATGCAGGTTGTAGGTGATAAAAAATATCGTAACTCTGGCTGGATTTCTAATAGGAATTACACATCACTTTGCAAGCAAGCATCATTTGACTTGCAGGCCTGATGTAGCCTGTAAACCAGGTGATTTCTAACACCACTGTGTTAGGGCATAATTAAGCTCTGAAATTAAGGCCTTATGGTATACGTAAAGCATTGTCATTTAATTTTAAAGGATGATAAGGCTGATTGAGCTGTTCATAGAGGGTTCTAGGAAGATCCCTCCAAAGAAAAAAGCGTTATTGGTAGAACCCTTCACAGATCGTTCTAGGAAGAACATTTATATAGAGGGTTCTAGGTAGTACCATATACAGGGGGTTCTTTGAAGAACCCTACATAAAGGGTTCTAGATGGAACCCTTTGCAAAGGTTTCTGGCCAGCACCAAAAAGAGTACCCTATGGGGAAAACCAAAGAACCCTGTATGGTTCTACTAGACATCTTTTTTTCTAAGAGTATTAGCTAGTTATGAGGTTGGTGTTGGAACATTGCTGCGGGGGCCTTGCTTCCACGTAGGCCAGTCAAGTTCTTCCACACTGATCTCGACAAACAATTTCTGAGCTAACTTGTTAGAAAGGTGGCATCCTCTGACGGTGCCACGTTGAAAGTCACTGAGCTCTTCAGTAAGGCCATTCTACTGCCAATGTTTGTCAATGGAGATTGCATGGCTATGTGCTCAATTTTATACACCTGTCAGCAACGGGTGTGGCTGAAATAGCCGAATCCACTAATTAGATTAAATTAATTAATTAAATTAATTTACAAAACATACTTCCTGCCATTCCTGCTTATTACCGGCAGCTAGAATCAAATCGAATGCTGTCTGTCACTACACTCTCCTCCTCCACTGATGATACTGTCTGCATGCACTAGACTAGAGCATCTAGCGTCTTGCCTAGTATTCCTTTGCTCTGTGGTGCACCTTTGAAGGAACCACTTACTAGGGAGAATAAGGGGGGGGGGGTACTCCTTGCCTGGTCCAGTCAGTGTGCCCTCTCCGCAAAATAGCGCTGACAGATCTTTTTATAAATAATGAGCAAATAACATTTTATTTGTCACATGTTTTGTAAACAATAGGTGTGGAATAACTGTGAAATGCTTCGATTCTTCTCAGCAATGCAGAGAGAAAGATAATAGAGAAATAATAGAAAAGTAAATAAATGGTCTATGCAGATAGTCCGAGTAGCTATTTCATTAACTATTTGCCTAACTACTGTATTTAGCAGACTTAAGGCTTGGGGATAGAAACTGTTCAGGGTCCTGTTGGTTCCAGAGTTGGTGTATAGGTACCGCTTGCCGTGTGGTAGCAGAGAGAACAGCCTATGACTTGGGTGGCTGGAGTCTTTGACAATTTTTAGGGCCTTCCTCTGACACTGCCTGGTATAGATGGCAGGAACCTCGGTCCCAGTGATGTACTGGGCCGTCCTCACTACCCTCTGTAGCGCCTTGCAGTCGGATGCCAAGCAGTTGCCATAACAAGCAGTGATGCAGCCAGTCAAGATGCTCTCAATGGTGCAGCTGTAGAACCTCTTGAAGATCTGAGGACCCATGCCAAATCTTTTCAGTTTCCATTTTCATGGCCTCTTTACAACTGTGTTGGTGTGTTTGAACCATGACAGATCCTTAGTGCTGTGGATACCGAGGAACTTGACGCTCTCGACCCACTTCACTACAACCCAATCGATGTGAATAGGTGCATGCTTGGCCCTCCGTTTCTTGTAGTCCATGATCAGCTCCTTTGTCTTGCTGACATTGAGGTTGTTGTCCTGGCACCACACTGCCAGGTCTCGGACCTCCTTCCTACAGGCTGCCTCATCATTGTTGGTGATCAGGCCTACCATTGTTGTGTCGTTGGCAAACTTAATGATCATTTTGGAGTCGTGCATGGCCAGGCAGTTGTGGGTGAACAGGGAGTACAGGAGGGGACTAAGCACGCACCCCTGAGGGGCTCCCGTGTTGAGGATCAGCGTGGCAGATGTGTTGCTGCCTACCCTTACCACCCGGGGTGGCCAGTCAGGAAATCCAGGATAAAGTTGCAGAGGGAGGTGTTCATTCCCAGGGTCCTTAGCTTAGTGATAAGTTTGTTGAACTCTAAGTTGAACAGCATTCTCACATAGGTATTCCTTTTGTCCCGGTGGGAAAGGGTAGCGTGGAGTACAATAGAGATTGCATCATCTGTGGCTCTTTTGGGGCGGTATGTGAATTGGAGTGAGTCCAGGGTATCTGGGATGATGGTGTTAATGAGAGCCATGACCAGCCTTTCAAAGCATTTCATGGCTACAGATGTGATAGTCATTCAGACAGGTTACCTTTGCATTCTTAGGCACAGGGACTTTGGTGGTCTGCTTGAAATATGTAGGTATTACAGACTGGGTCAAGGATAGGCTGAAAATGTCAATGAAGACAAGATGATAAATGTTGGCTTAAAAATTAAGTTGAGTAATTAATGTAACGTGTGAAAAATGTAAAAACAATACAAATCTGAGTGGGCATGAAGCCTCTGACTATATTGGGAATAGGGTGCCGTTTGGGATGTGTCCTAGCTCTCACAGAGCAGTTGGATCTCCTACTGCAACTGGACATGGGGATGTGTCCACTTAGAGAAGCACCACACGTAGACTGTTACATAACGCTGGTGTTGACACAAGTCTGTGTCGAGTTTGTTAAGCTAAATGTTAGTTTATTGTACTTAGATATAAGCACAGCCACGGGAAGCAGGGCTGCTGAGGGTGCTGCAACACCCCCTGAAAAATCTAAATTAACAAATAAAATAAAAACATTTATTTAAAAATAATAATAATTCACAAAAGTAGTGCACTGGGCCTTTACTAGTCCTGTATTAGCGGACCGATATAGCCGTCTGCACCCCCACCCCCAACAGCACCCCCACCCCCAATCTTCGCACGGCTATGGATATAAGCAGACATTTTACATGTTAAATGTTGGTTTATGAGGAGTTATGCTAGTGGATGTAGGTTTATGTGGCAATGTGTTTTTCTTTATTGGCATAATTCAGTATCTGGTACAACAGATAATAACACATTTTTCCTCCGTCCTCTTTAGCTAAAGCTGTTTTTATTCACAATGAAAACGAGGACCGACAAAAATGTTCCTTCAAAAGATCCGTTCGGAGGGCCACACTGAAAATGTGTTCTATTTCCTCGGTTTCAACATCAAAAAATCTAAAAAGTCCTCTATTCATAGTTTTGAGAATTTTTGGTGCTACCTGACTGTCTAGCTTGAATTTCTGTGATTATTAGTGAGCAGCACTCTCACATAGGTATTCCTTTTGTCCAGGTGGGAAAGGGCAATGTTGACTGCAATAGAGATTCCGTCATCTGTGGATCTGTTGGGGCGGTATGCGAATTGGAGTGGGTCCAAAGTGTCCGGGATGATGGTGTTGATGTGATCCATGACCAGCCTTTCAAAGCATTTCATGGCTACAGATGTGATAGTCGTTCAGACAGATTACCCTGGCATTCTTGGGTACAGGGACTATGGTGGTCTGCTTGAAACATGTAGGAATTACAGACAGTCAGGGATAGGCTGAAAATGTCAGTGAAGACAAAATGATACACTTTGGTTTAAAAAGAGACAGTCAATAAATTGTATTAATGTAGGTCTATTAGAATTTCTACACAGTTTAAATGTGGTTTTAGTCATTTTAGTGTAATGAGTTTGTTTTCCGCCAAAATGTATTTTCTTCCAAAAATGTAACATATATATCAAACATCAAACAATATATATATATTATATTATTCAGCTGTTTTACTCAAAATACCTGCGTACCAGATTGGTCCTCCTCACGGGCTGGATATTTGATACGCCTGGCATTGGCATTGCTAAGTTGTCCCTACATTGTAACCTAAGAAGAAAACAGACTATGTTTTGCTGAGAAAATCGATTCCGGAGCTTTTTTCTCATCCCTAAAAAGCTGCATAGGCTCCTCTTGCCAAATAACCACTTACTGCAAGTGATAAGTGATGTAAAACCATAGCCAACATGATACAATAAACATTTCATAAATCAAAATCAAGTTTATTTGTACCAATTTACTCACTCTATTGCCTCGGCCTTCTGTTAAAAGAAATGTATGCTAGTTTTTAAATTAATCAAAACATGTGAAGGCATAGCAATTCACCATGTTCAACCAGCACTGTTAATTCTTATGGATATTCCTGAATAAAACAAAGAAACTTCGGCTATGGACTAATGACCCATTAGCCCCAACCAATTAATACTTTTCATTAATCAATCAATCAACCAATCAGCTTCACAATTTGGGGTTGTCATTAGGGGGCCAACCAATCAGAGTGGTTATGTGTTCCATGTGTTCCGAGTACCATACAATCAGAGTGGTTATGTGTGGTCATGTGTTGCACAGGTCATCCAGACTATCAGCGCTGTGGACAAGGATGAGCCTCCCAGTGGTCATCGCTTTTACTTTGCCCTGCCTCCATCTGTGGCCGGCAACTCCAACTTCACTCTCCGAGACAACAAAGGTAGGTGTTTTCTCCTCGTCAAAGTACAACAATTAACAATCCATTACTGACAGCAGAGAAGAATGTGAGGAAAACGTTAAATCAAAAGGGATTACAGTTTGTAAGGACTATAAATCCAGGGTCAACTATGGCCATAATTCTTGTCCATGTTTGATTTTTCAAACATGAGATATTTCAAGACCTTTTTGATTGATAGTAGTTGCTGAAACAAACTTTCTGAGAATGATTCTGATGGCTTATTCATGTTTGTTTCACCTTTAAATCAATTTTATGGATAGGAATATCCATGAATGTTAATTGCAGGTTTAGATGTGTGGAGGCAAAAACAGGTTTTGAAATGTAATGACTAAATTTGAAAGTATAATTTAATCTCTAATGGTATCATGCCCATTTGCACAAAATATTTTCCTCCTCTGTAAATATTGTCTGGTCTTCTATTCCTCACTTGTTATGAATCATATGTCACTGCTAGTCAAGTAAATTTGGAAATCAAACCAACAATGTAATTTCTCAACAGGTGGCATAGAAGAGAATGGAATATCTTTGATATCTTATATTATATGAATTATTGGCTCCATTTGTTGATTTTCTTGTATTCTCTTTGTTATTGAAAAGAGATCATAATGGCACATAAAACAAACTCCAAAGCTAGTCGCTGGTGCTGTACGAAATGTATTCATGCAAATGACCAATAGACTATGTGATCTGTGAGATACAGCATATCATATATACTGAACAAAAAATATAAACACAACATGCAACAATTTCAAAGTTTTTACTGAGTTACCGTTCACAGAAGGAAATCAGTCAATTGAAATAAATAAATTAGGCTCTAATCTATGGATGTCATATGACTGGGCAGGGGCGCAGCCATGGGTGGATCTGGGAGGGCATAGGCCCACCCACTCTGTAGCCAGGTCCCATGATCCCGCAGGTTAAGAAGCTGGATGTGGTGGTTCTGGGCTGGCATGGTTACACGTGGTCTGCGGTTGTGAGGCCGGCTGGACATATGGCTGTTACGGTGACCGTATTACTGCCACACCGGTTGTCATGAGTCATGACAGCAGTCAAATTCCACGTGAGTGTTTAGTCAAGGTAGTTGATGCTGCTGATGGTCATTAGTAGCCTACCAAACTTGATAACTGCCTGGTACTCAGCACTCTATTGTCTATCGAATCTCTCTGACATCAATGCAAATGTTATTGAACATCTAATCAAACACTTCATGAGAGCCCATGAGCTCATGTTGTGCAACATTTCTATAGGCTATGCAATTGCATGAGAAAACAGAGTGGTGGCCTCTATTTAAAAGAGGAGGATCCCATCAGCTTTCTATAGACTACTACCTACTATATTTATTTTTCAACTTTCCTAATATTAAGCACATTGCTTCTCTTTACAACAGGAGTATAGCCTACCTGTCTGGCATGAAAATGAATCACCTGTTTCGAGACAGGTGCATAGTAATGGTCCATTCTAAATCAAAACAAATTTCACACATATATTATTTAGTATATGTAAAGACAAGATTAAATCAAGAATCGTGTGATAGGTGACAATATTAGCCTATCACTTGTGAATGATGTATTATCACTTGTGAATGATATATTATCACTTGTGAATGATATATTATCACTTGTGAATGGATATATTATCACTTGTGAATGGATATATTATCACTTGTGAATGATATATTATCACTTGTGAATGATATATTATCACTTGTGTATGATGCCCAGCTGTTACGCATGCTTTTTTTGGGTGACTTTTTCAAATCATAGTCGCACACCTCATATAGCCTAGCCCATAGGCCTATACAGTATGTTTTGATAAGATTTGTATCACAACTAAAGTAGCCAAAAAACTTCTTAAAATGACGCACATTAATCCACTTTACAACTGGTGTAGAGCCTAACTGGCATACATACACAGCGAATGAGTTTCAAGTTTGGGGAAGATAATTTTCACAATAAAAATACACCTTTATAATAAAACCATTACATGCATAATCGCATTTGTTGTCACTTTTGAGAATGGTGTTTTCCTGCTAATCAAACATTTGTGTGTATAGCCTACTGTCGTGTGTGCATTGCTGCCTTTATGTGAAGAAATAGCGTCTGTAGCGTCTGTCATCTGTAGCGTCAGGCTCATTGCTTAAAACAGGTTTTTTGATTCAAGTCCCAGACAACTGTCCCAGACGACTATGTTTGTAATATTTATGTCTCGCACAGAATAGGTCAACTTTTGTGCTATGGGGGATAGTAGATTGACATAGGCTAGTGTTTTTGCTGTTCATTAGGCTTAATCATCTTGTTGGCTGACGAAAAGTAAATGTGGACAGTTTTTCCAATATCTTCAATATGTGCAGTTGCGAGGAGTGCAGTTGCGTCTCCGATGTGTCTGTCTTCAGTTGTAGCCTGTGCCAAAGACCGATCACATGACAGAGAGCCACGTTATTGAGAGGTGCTTCAGCAGGCAGCTGGGAGAAGGGAATAATACTTATTATAGTCGGCCAAAGGGATCAACGACCACTGGCCGCAAAAGGCATGGATTTTTTAGAGGGCATTACGGCCACACAAAGGGGATGCAGCCGGGAAATTCGAGGCATTATCAAGTGCTTGTCAAATTGTAAATGAGAGACTGACGAGGTGTCTACAGCCTGTGCAAAAAAACTAAGCAGAGCTCATGCCTTTCATATAACTTTTTTCTAATCCTAATTCTAGTCGCATCATGCAGCCTTAGATGTATTAAAAATCGAAACATATAGCCCAATATTTGTATTACAACTATGTTGTCAGCTATGTTCAATTGTATTCTTCAAACTATAAAATAATGCCACGGAATTCTAAGCAAATCTTGTCTGCTAAATCAACTAGTGTAGCCCACAGCAACATGGCATAGCCAGATCAGGGCCTAACATAAGGACAACTCAGAGTATGCTATCCTGTTCTTCTGAAATAGACTACATTTTCTTCATATCATGTTTCTTTAGACCAGATCAAATCATGGATTTTTTGTGAAGGTGTAGGCTATATTACATGGATTTATTAGACTTTTTCAAATGTAGATGTTCCGAAGGTCTTCATTAGTTGATTGTAGGCTATGCGTGAAAGCCAGGAGACGCTAAATGTGTTTATCTTAATTAATGGTTAATTACCATGAGACCGGCAGTTATTTGCTTGACAATCACCTGCTGACAAAATGTTATGACTGCCAAATTCTCTAAAACGACATTGGAGGTGGCTTATGGTAGTGAAATGTACATTCAATTCTCTGGAAACAGCTCTGTTGGACATTCCTGCAGTCAGCAAGCCAATTCCTCAGCCCCCCCCAACTTGAGACATCTGTGACATTGTGTTGTGTGACAAAACTGCACATTTTAGTGGCCTTTTACTGTCCCCAGCACACGGTGCACCTGTGTAATGATCATGTTGTTTAATCAGCTTCTTGATATGCCACACCTGTCAGGTGGATGGATTATCTTGGCAAAGGAGAAATGCTCCCTAACAGGGATGTAAACAAATTTGCACACAAATTTTGAGAGAAATAAGCTTTTTGTGCGTATGGAAACTTTCTGATATATTTTATTTCACCTCATGAAACATGGGACCAACACTTTACATGTTGCGTTCATATTTTTGTTCAGTATATGCTAACAGTATATACTGATTGTTATAAACTGGGTGGTTCGAGCCCTGAATGCTGATTGGCTCACAGCCGTGGTATATCAGACCGTATACCACGGGTATAACAAAACATTTATTTTTACTGCTCTAATTACGTTGGTAACCAGTTTATAATAGCAACAAGGCACCTCGGGGGTTTGTGGTATATGGCCAATATACCACGGCTAAGGGCTGTATCCAGGCACTCCGCTTTGCGTCATGAAGAAGAACAGCTCTTAGCCATGGTATATTGGCCATATACCACCCCCCTTGCCTTATTGCTTAATTATACCACAGTTAAATATATACTGTATGTAGTTTATATCAATCATTCAGTCTGTATGCTGTCCTAATATAGACAATGTACTGTTTCAGCTTGTATCAGGACTGCGCAGGGTTTGATCTCTAAATACTCTTCCCCTTCTTCCTTCTTCCTGACTGATCTGGCTCATCATTGTCCTCCCTTCCAGACAACACGGCGTCCATCGTAACGAAACGTGGAGGATTCCGAAGACGGGAGCAGGTGCTGTACCGACTGCCCGTGTTGATCGTAGACAGTGGAAGCCCCGCGCTCAGTAGCACCAACACCCTATCAGTGAGCGTGTGTGACTGTGACTCGGACGGCGTAGCCCAATCATGTGGGGCGGTGGCGTACACACTTCCTGCTGGCCTCAGTACAGGGGCCCTTGTCGCTATTCTGGGCTGCATCATTACACTCCTGGGTAAGAACAACCGTGATGTCAACTACCGGAGACAGTGTGCATGTTTGAGATACACAGGTTCTTCACAGGTCTACATAGGTCAACAGATTTTCATCACGCCTGGAGCAATGTTTAACCTGTCAATTTGCTATGAAAACCTGCACATATTCACATTCTTATGTTGTCTTCAGTTCTTGAATAATCTTTATTTTAAATGTTTATGTAAGAGCTTACTAATGTGATGTGTGTGTGTAGGTATGGTAATGTCTTTGTGGGTATAGGGACAGGGTATGGGTATAGGATTCTACATTTTGGGCTGGTTTTGACTGTACCTGGGTTTATGACGTGTGTCTCTCATGATGATAACACTAGTCACAAAGCTGTGAGCTTTTGTTATTAATGATTTCACTTAGATTGAATCAACTAAGCAGCAAATGATTGCCCATGAAATCCAGAGACAAGGTTTTTATACCACAGCACAGTCAGAAGAATAGTTTAATGCACTGGTGAACTTTATCGAACACTGAGATGGAGTCTAAATAGAATATACAATAACAAACATTTTGGTTTTTTGATAGGGCCAGCCAAAACTCACTTTCATTTCAATTCGCAAAAATGTGCTTAATTTTTTATTGCTAAGAAGAATACTTTTTGTAATGAATGAGATATTGAAAGAGGAACACGGTAAAGACGTAGTGGCGGGGCTCTGAACCCAGCATTGCTAATGTGTGCGTGTTTGTCTGTTTGTGTCTGTTTCTGTGTCTGCGTGAGTACGCTGTCCGTGGGTGTACGTGTCCTTGTCTGCCTCCATCAGTCTGTGCTGCTTAACTTTGTCTCCTTTTCCCCATTCTCTCTATCATCCCATTCCCCTTCTCCCTGTTTGACCCTCCCTGCCACCCCCTCTTGCATTAACACCCTGTGCACAACCCTTCCCGGCCTGGCTCCCAAATCTTGCGTGCCTCCATCAAGGCCTATTTCAATCTGCGCTCCTGTAATTGGGGATGTGATTGCGTGTGATTGCATTGTTTTGGTTGAGAGGAGAGCTCAGAAAAAGACCAGAGGTGCTGCTGCTGTCGTCCTCAGGTGCTGTCAGTCCAGGTGTCCTCCAGCCGTAGTAGAGTAGAACAGACCTCACAATCTCTCGCTCTCTCGCTCTCGCTCTTCTCTCTCTCATCAAAGAAAAGCAGGGCCTCCATCCCCACACCAACAACTTCTATTCATCTTTCATCACTGAGTAGAGTAGCTATAATGACGGGTGGCTAAGATGGCAGGTGAAAATTGAACAGCAACTCCTTGAGATGTACCAACCTGTTTTCTTTGTTGATTGATAAGAGCCCACTTCACAATGTCCATGAGTTTCAACCACTCACCAGCTCACTTACCTATCATATAGTTGTGTGTGTGTGTGTGTGTGTGTGTGTGTGTGTGTGTGTGTGTGTGTGTGTGTGTGTGTGTGTGTGTGTGTGTGTGTGTGTGTGTGTGTGNTTGTGTGTGTGTGTGTGTGTGTGTGTGTGTGTGTGTGTGTGTGTGTGTGTGTGTGTGTGTGTGTGTGTGTGTGTGTGTGTGTGTGTGTGTGTGGTTGGCTATGTAGTTTTTCTATCAAACTGGACGGTCATTAGTTTTAGGTCCACATGACATTAAGTAACACATCTACTTTTATAATTTAGAAGACATGTCTTCTGTCTTCCACTAAATTGTACACCCTCAAAATCTAATATTTTTTCCTCGATTTTTAGCTGTCATCTAAATCATTTTTGGAGATGAATGTTCCCATGGTCATAGTGACATTGAAACTGCAAAAGAAAGTTGGCAAGTCATTATTTGAAACGATTTAGCACCTTTTTATTTTTTGAGGTCCGGGCAGGTGATGCTTCAGACACGACCAATTAGGGCTTTTAAGTAGCACCCCCTCAGCGCCAGACTTCTGTTGCCATGACTATTGTCACTCAAACCAAATTATTTTCTCACTACCCTGGCCACTCTAATTCTGAATTTGCCTGACTATGAAAAAGTGGAGGACCACAGTCCCAACTACTTGTATGTGACTTATTGAGTGATTAGTGATGCTTAACACAACTACTGGGAAAGCAAGAGATAATTATGCTTATGTAATAGTACATAGCAGTAGACCGTAGTGTATTCTCCCCCTACACAAGTTGTTTGTTTATCTGTGATCTAAATTAGTTGAGTATAGGCAATACACCAAATGTATCATTTTATTGACAAACATTATTCTCTCCATAAGACATATTGCCAATATAATGATGTGTCCATTAGTCCTTTTGTCATCAGAATGTAGTTGTCGTTACAATTATGCAGCAATATGGGAGGGTTGTGGTTTGTGAGTGACACAGCCAGTGTATAATCAGCCTGCGGTTTAGACAGAGCTAAGCAAGCAGAGTGGTGATGATGAGGAGGGGTCTTCTTGCTTCAGTTCATTATAATGATGTACACTAGCAAGGAGAGCCATGGCAGCACAGAAAACTCTGCTTGCACAGTATTGATTGTGCTTGATGGATCTTTTAAACAATTCAATTACAGCAAATCCAGGATAACATCAAATAGATTTTTTTGTTTTTTTTTGTTTACCATCTGCATCTATACAGTGTTGATCCACTCTAAAGAGGGTATTTATTTATATGAAGGCTGGCTGAATAATGTCTAGTGTGGTGGTCATTGTATTGAAGCCGCTTGATGACTGTCACAGTGGGTTCTTTTGTATGCTTGGCCATCTTCCTGCAGCCACTCGTAAGGCATGATTGGCTCCTGGCCAACACCCAGTATGTGATGATGAGGCACAGCATAGCGCCTTCTAGGTATTCAACCCTAAAAAGCTTTGCTGGAAAGCAATGAAGATATTCTCTTTCATTGTGCCACCATATCATGATTCATCTGGAAAAGCGTTACCGAACTGAATGGAATCTGAAGAGCTCTTAAGCTCCTATACAATCAGAGGTGAACCAATGTACTATTCTCCTCATTGATTCCAAGGGATGTGTCATCTTTCAACATAGCATTTCACTAAAGCTATACAATTACACACATAGAGAATTATATCAACATTCCAAATAATGGCCAGAAGTAGTGGTAGTAGCAGTAGTGAGGGAAACAGACCAGTGGTATTGACAGATGAAACCATGGTTGAGTAGTACCACGGGTGGAGTAGTAACACACTGTAGCTATTAGAGCCATGCATTCAGAAGCCAGTCACCAAACAGCAGTCAAAAGGCTCTCCATTCATCAGTGTCTCCCCGAGCCTTTTATGTAACACCCCCACCCCTTCCAGCTTCTCCATTTGCTCTCTTATTACGAGGTGTGAAGCGGTGTTTGCCTTCGCTTTCCCAGGCCCTTCTCTCTAGCCCGCGGAAGCCAGACGCAGCAAAGGGAAGAAATATGGTCCCACAATGCGATATTTCACTGGCACCAGTGCGACGTTGATGGATGAAGGATCATTAGACATTTGCCAGTTTGCTTCGGTGTGGAGAGTTATTTTCAGCAATAATATATGGGACCAGGAATTGGAGAGGGGTGCCTAGAAGTTCAGAAATTCCGGTTTCAGGAAGTTTTCTGTCCGTTTGGAAGTGGTGCGCAAAATGGAGGATGGAGGAGAGAAATGTATTGATGCAAAGACGCTGTTTCAATGTTTTATTTTCACATTCATCAAATATGGGCTATTATTTTCTGTAGATTTATCATCCAAATGTACTGTGCCTTTATATTGAATAAGTATCCTAATGCTGATGGTTAATAAACATGGACTCAGACTCTTCTCTTTCCTTGTTCAGTGATGGTGCTGCTGATTGTGTCGATGCGTCGGAGGAAGAAGGAGCCCTTGATCCTGGAGGAGGAGAGGGACGTGAGGGAGAACATCGTCCGCTACGACGATGAAGGTGGAGGAGAGGAGGACACTGAGGCCTTCGACATGGTGGCCCTCCGCAACCTCAACGTCATCAGAGACCCCAAGGTACGACGAGACGTCACCCCTGACACCCCCACCTTCTTCCCCTACCCGAGATCCTCCTCCTCGGTTCCCGTCTACAAGACCCTGCCGGACAACGTGGTGTTCCGAGAGTTCATTTGGGACCGTCTGAAGGACGCAGATGTTGATCCATCAGCTCCGCCGTATGACTCTTTGCAGACGTACGCCTTTGAGGGGAATGGTTCTGTAGCTGAGTCGTTAAGCTCCCTGGAGTCACTAAGTACAGACTCAGAGCAGAACTACGACTATCTCAGCAACTGGGGGCCGCGCTTCAAAAAGCTAGCCGACCTGTACGGCGACGGCAAAAGCGTGTTCTCATAGCCAACATTTTCCCGAACTTATACAAAAATCAACAATAGTAATGTATTGTAATAAAAAAATATAATTAACAACTAGTCTGCCAAAGTGCAGGGTGCGAGAGTCTGAGAACAAAAGTAAGAAATGAAAAAAATCTTGACATAAAAGGTTTGGTTTGTTTACTTGCCTTGGATTTTGGATTTTCAAAAAGGGTGACTTGGCAAGTTTTGACATGTAACTTCAAAAGTGACTTGACTGAGAAGGAAACCTTGTGAGCAAAGACATTAAAAGGTTTCAAAGTTGGGCTGGGGTCCAGCAATCGACTGTGTACGTGGTAGGCTACAGTATATTTATGTGGAGGCACCTGTTCTCTCATTCCTGTGACGGGCACAGACCCAGCAGTCTTGTTTTGATGCATTCCCTTGCTCTTTTTGTTAAAAAAAAATACACTTTCTCCTAAAGTGCTCGGTCCCCGGCGGCTAATCAGTAGAGTAGTCACTCAACTATTCATTTGAAAGTCGTCAAGAGTGTCAATGTTTTGTTTTTGTTTGGTGTTTTTCAGATTACGAAGGAAAAACTCTTATTAAGTCACAGACTCGCGGAGAAAAAACAAACCAAGAGAAATCAGTCAGTCATATCCTTCAGTGCTATTTGTGACAAGTAGTCAAGTGTACAGATCGGTTGAAGAGGAACCACTACTGTTAAATTCTTGAGAGTTTTGAAATCTGACCTCGTGTCTACAAGAAATTGTGTGTACTGTGGTCTGAGAAAAGTAATGCAACTGATCTGTGTGTATCCTCCGATAGGTACAGGAAAGTGTTTTCTTTCTCCTCTTAACATAGCGTTTTACAGATGTTACTATGTGGTGTTTGCCTTTGAGTCTATTTTCCTTAGGCCTGACTCTTTCTATTTGCCAAGTCCAATTTTATGTAATACTGATGTAATAACAATGATGTAACATTATGGTTGAGATGGAAAATACATATCCGGATTGAACCTTCAAATAAAGTATTTTCCATTATTTGCAAAGGAATTTGGAATTCACGGTCCAACATTTACTCTTGCCCAAAGGAATTCAGTTGACGTTGTGTTGGACCGTGGAAGATACTTGCAACTTAGACTTGAATAAAGTGAAGGCTTGTTTGAATGGATTTTTGTGCTGGGCTGAGAAGGGTCAAACACATAGCTGCAGGAAGATGTTTAGGGGTGCTGCGATTTATTTATTTTTCGCAGAGGGGGGTGGGGGCATAATTTTTTTGTGCACGCTATAGACGGCTATATCAGTCCATTAATACAGGACTAGTAAAGACCCAGTGCATTCATTACTTTTGTGAGAGACTTAAAAAAATAATATTTGTATTAATATATTCTTTTTAGTCCGATATTTTTTTTATTTTTTTTTATGCTGCAGCACCCTCAGCATCCTACTTCCAGCGGCTATGGTACCATAACAACAACAACAAGTATTTCCTGTTGCTCACAGTAACTGCAGTAAATCAGCTTGTCCCAAAATTATTCTGCAGAATGGTGCACATTTTGTTCATTGATTATAAAGGACACACTGTATGGCGAGAATACGGGAGGCAAAGGGAGCATTTTCTTTCAAACAAAATGCCTTTTGAACTGTTCCCATTGGAAGTCAACATGTTAATCAAAAAAGTATTCTTATTTATTTTGAAGAAGCAGAATTATATGATGGTGGCAGATGTTTTTATCCTTTTTGCTGACAATAAAAAGGACATTCAGTTCCTCAAAAGACTGAGGGGACTTCTTTCAGTTCTTTTGAACATTAAAACATCTAGGATATGTCAGTGTTTAATTACATTATCAAGGTGAACCACATGCTTTGAGAGAAATAAATGATGGGTTGTTTGAGGAGATGGAGATGCAGAGCTGCCTTTTTGCCTGGCATGAATATCAGCAGGCATAACACACACACACACACACACTCACACATTTTCTTTGCCTTTGCACAACTCTGGGATCCAGATGGGAGAGGGGCGGGGGGGGTACAGAGGGAGGAGGAGAGAGAGTTTTCTATTTGTTTCACGTCTCCTCTCGATGAGGCTTTGTACTTGAAAGGCCCGTTGGAGACAAAGTGGCAGACTTGACGCTATGTGGAGCCGTGTGTGATGAATGGCTTGCACACTGTCGACCCTCTTAAAGAGCCTTTTGCAAATTAGCCAGGCGCTCCTCCTGTGGTGGGATCAGCCTCTTATCTGTGTGTGCAAATAGTTCTGGTCAGATCATGTGAACAGTCGCATTCACACACATTTTTGCACTCCCTATGGTGTGTGTGTGTGTACTCTGTGTGTGTTTGTGTCTGTGTGTTGAGCGAGAAAGAGAGAGAGAGACACCAGGGGGTTGTATATTGCTCAGTCATTAGTTATGAAGGCATTACCTATAGTGCTTACCACGATTTCCCTTTGAAAGTAATTATTATTTATCAAACCATAAAGATATAGATTTGGCCTAATCAGCAATGCAAATTCTTTATTACCTTATAAGGAGGAAATCATCCAATTTACTTGCAGTAAAGATAATGGAGATTTTACGGGATTTTCTGATTTTAAACTACTGAATATGAGATGTCATATCTGGTTGATTGATTGGTTGAACGTTATCTTCAACTCCAGTGTCAACCATACCTTGGCCTCTGGAACCTTCCCTTTAATCAACTAAATATGGAACAGAGAGCTTTATAAACCAGCTCTACAGTGAGAAATAGCTGCACTCAATTGCCCAGTGCCCCAAACCCATCTATTTACAATGAATAGTTAATCAGACCAGAACCCTAATATAAAGTCTTAGGGCTCTATTCAATGCGTATTGCAGAAGTTCAGCTTTATAGCGCGACTGACAATTAAAGGCAATGTCCCTGTGGTCGCGGAGACTGCATTCACGGAAAACGCTGTATGTGTAGGCTCAATCTGACATGTCCTTTATATTTCTAGCACACAATCTATAATGCTTCAGCCCTTAATAAGATGTTGTTGTTGTTTTTAATCATTGTCATTACCGAATTTCGGTAAGTGAAGATGATTTGACACAGGAAGAAATTTGCGTATGAATAGCTCACTGCATGGTTTCCTCTGTATTGATAGAGTTTTGTGATGCAATATGGAGAAGAGGTAGCTTCTCGGGCTCTTTCTCGACAGTTCGCCGAGGTGCATGAATACAATTGACAGTACCGTAATTCACTGTGATGCAACAGAATGCAATGAGGTTGTTATGCATCTCCACTTGGGCCGGTAAATATGCTCCCTCTCCTTACAGGTATTGACATAGTTTCTGAAGCTTTGAAGAAAAGCAAAGGGAGAACATCTGAGGAATATGAACCATGGGCTGTGAAAAGCAAAGATAAGCATGTTCATTTTGGTCCTGCTACTTACAGTACTTTGTCGTATTGGCCACTCAAGAGTTGTAATGCAAAGAGCCAACGACTGGTTAACTTTTTTCACAATCTAATGAACAAATCTAGAAAGATTTGTCAAAGACTGTTTGAGTTATAAGCAGTCAAATCTGCCCTTGAATCCCAGTTAAATTAGTTAAATTAGTTAAAATATTAATAAATTATGTGTTGTACGGCACCATAACAATTGACAGACAACAAATCCTTTCAGAAATGTCTAATTCACATCAAAGTGCTACTCCATCATATTCTTGTTGAGCTAAACATTATAATTGGATTTTTATTACTAGATGCTTGGACTCATTGACTGAGGCAGACTCGTAGTCTATTCCAAACACTCACCATATACCACACGCCACAGACACACAGTACCATCCTGACACCTAGCCCGTTTGCATGTTGAAACAGGAATGATTAATTGTCATGTCACATACATTCATAATCAGGCTGAGTGTCTTTCGTCTTCCTCAAACCCCCCTCTCATAGTCTCACAATGAAAAATGAATTCTATTTGAGTGTCATACTGTACTGTAGAGCAGTCACTTGGTGATCCATCCGCACCCAGTACATTTCTCATAATTCTACCATTGTAATAAAACCTTACTCTTGGACATACATATTTACTAATGACAGTAATCTTATGTTTTTTGAAGAGATGGTATTGACTTTCTACAGTAGTTTCAAATAGCAGCCTTTAATATGGTGTTGATGGTTGATAATGACCAGACTGCACCTGTCAATCAAAATCAGGAAAGTGTGTCTCCAGAGACCAGAGCCTGGGGGCACTGAAGAGCATTCAGGAACATGATGTTATCAGGGGCTCAATCTGTACCGTGGCAGATTACACCCTGCTGGTCCCTGAGGCTTGGTGGTTCGGGGGGGTATTTTCAGGCCCTTGACGTTCCACGTTATCATAACCCTTTATCACCAACAAATTGCTCTGATGAGGAGTGGGCAATATTTAGAGACAAGGGAGGGTAGAGGGACATCTTCTTCCTTATAAGATTTCCATTGGAACACTGATAATGGAGTCTGACCTATTGGCTGCCTGCAGTTAAAATACTTTTCTGTAATGGTAAACAGGTTTCTCAATATAACATTCACTGTCAATTTTTTGCTGTTTCTGACTGACTCTAGAAATCTTTTTTGCTGTTTCTGGCTGACTTTTTGCTGTTTCTGGCTTTTTCTGGCTGACTCTAGAACCACGGTAAGATGGTTTGGCAGAAGGAAGGACTCTGAGAGTTGGATATTCCTTGGTTTCACTCTTGGTATGTTCAGCCTATCAGCCAATCAGGGCTGTGCATGTAAATATATTACAATTTGTTTCCTAATGCCCACATGATCAGACTGAGCATTTCAAATGCCAAAGGAGGCTCAGGGAAATAAATAATAAAAATATATTTCGGGGAGTTAAAAAGACTTCAGGGGGGCTTTAAGTAATTTCATAACTCAGACCAACGATATCTAGCACTAATTAACATCATTCGTCAAATATTATTACAACCAAATTTACCGCCAAAAGAATAAAGGGAATTGCACTCCGGGAACCACAAATAAGTTTACAAACAATCATGAGATGACTCAAAACAATCGCGGGCATTAGGGAAAACAGTTCAACAGAAATACATGTCTATTTACTAACGTTTGCTTCTTTGACACACACAAATCAAAGAAAAGGATGAACTGTTGCTGGAAAGGCTGGCATGTGAGAAGTTGAAGCGTTTTTAAGGTCATGTCTAGAAGGGATAGAGCTTTCTTTTGCATTTTAGCTAACCCTCACCCCTTTCCTAACCTTAACCTAATTATCCTAACCTGCTACGTTAATTCCCGATACCTTCTGCGAAAGTTCTCCTAACCTGCTATGAAAGGTCAAATCTGACAAAAGCTGTATACCATCTAGCCAAACCCAGTTTTTAATGTCAACAAAGATTGTCTATTATATTGACAAGAAATTTGAGAGACTGTTCTAACAATGGAAATACATGTCCTCAAAGATGGAAGGCAGGCAGGAGGATGTGAGACCAAGTGGGACCATTATAGCCAATGAAGGGCATATACACGTGTGAACAACATGCCATAAAGATAGATAGAGGACTCACCTGTGCCATTATCAAGTCCGAGAAAGTATGGGCAGTACCATTGAGTCTATCTCCATTTTAAAGTAATCAATTTTCTTCTTCTTCATTGGCTGATTGATCCCAACTCATAGGAAGAAGGAATATGCCCGGGATAGCATATGGACTGCCTTTTGCTGCCTGTTGTTAATCATATTGTGATTGTCTAGTATTTATTAGGGATTGTTTATTATATTAAGAGTATGTGAGACAAGGGAGATGTACCTGTCCATAGTTGTTTATTAGGAAAGAGAATTGTACTAATTATCTCATGTTTTGAATGAAACAACAATTTTGTCTGTCATTGTCTGTTGCCACTACTATTGCCACCTAATTTTGCTGCATTCCCCCTTCCCCCTTCCCTCTTCAAAAGGACCACAATGGAAATAAGTTTTTATGCTTTATTGCGTTATCCTTGATGGTTTCCTTAAATTGTATGTGGATGTGTTACTAGCTGGAGCGCCCTTATGGTTTATATATGTTTTTAATTGTCTAATCAATTAAATCAATCTAATCAATCAATCAATCAATGTAAACCAGTGAATATTGATTTCCAAGTTGACCCAGCGTGAAACAAAACTTCATAGCTGAAGTCTTCTATTTTTTTCCCTTTTTCACAAACAAAACTTCCCACCTAGACCTCTGGCCGTCCATCCCAGGGTGCTCTGTGTTAGCAGGGAGACGGCCTCCGCCTCGACTGTGACTTTTCTCCCCTCACTGCTGGTCCTTTGAACAAGAGAAAATGGGGGAAAGTAGGATCAAAGGGCCTTGCAGCACTATGTTTTATTCTCTGTTTCTCTCAATGTCTCTCACAGTGCCCGGGCCTTCAGCGAGAATAATGTCAAGCCTGAGGGCTGTGTACGGTTCCACCCAAATTAGACTGATCCCAGACCTGCACAATATAAATAATTATCTTGTGAGGCGTGAGTGCAACAGCTTACTCCTTGGGCGCCCTGGGTATTAGAGGATTCCAAAAGTAGACCAAAGACGTAGAAGAAAGTAGAACATTTGAAATGATTCTACAAGAATTTAAATAGAATAAGAAACTTCAAAAGAATTGAATTTTGACCCATTATCGAAACATGAATTTCCATGTAACATGAGGCCTTGTAGCACGAGAGGATATAATGACATCACAGAGTTGTGTTGAGAGGGTACTAAAGACGGGAGCGGGCCAGCAGGAGAAATTAGAAGCCTTTTATTAGTTAAAGGGTAATTCCACCACTTTTCAACCTCAAATTCATTATCACCAGCACCATCCCAGTGTGTATATATGTGAAAACGGCGCATTTCTATGATCTATGATTGAAAAGATGAGAACAAAGTTTTTTTTAAAGAAGTAAAAGTAAAAAACAGGGATTTTGATGCAGCCTTAATGGCCATGTACCCTTATAATCTCTACCCGGCACAGCCGGAAGAAGAGGGCACCTCTCAGAGCCAGGTTCCTCTCTAGGTTTCTTCCTAGGTCCCTGCCTTTCTAGAGACCTTTTCCTAGCCAACATACTTCTACATCTGTGTTGCTAGCTCTTTGGGGTCTTTGGGGTTTTCGGCTGGGTTTCCGTATAAGCACTTTGTGACAACTACTGATGTAAATAGAGCTTTATAAATACATTTGATTGATGGATTTTCAAAACCTGCAACAAGTTTTTAGCCAGAGGGAGGGTATTTTCTTGCTCCCTCTCACATGTCACCCTGAATCTCAAAGTGCTTGAAAATCATTGTTTTTAAAATTGTTTTAACTTTTGATGTCATCATTGACGATGTCATTCTGCGACAGAAAGGTTGACATCATTTCCAATTGAGCCGACGTATGCAGCTTTTCCTGTTAATGCATTCTACGCTAAAGCGGGATCATTGCCATTCATTTTCAATCACACTGTAAAGCTGAACTTCCGCGATGCATATTGACACAAACATCTAAATGACTCTAGATGTTTTACTACCAAAACATAGAAACATGCTGTTTTCACATATGTGACCGACCGCCTCGATTCGGTCTTATGTAGCAAAATTTGAAATTGTGTTTTTTACATTGGATAAAAGTAGAGCTCGACAGCTAGAAAATGGTATATCATACACTGCAGTTGGGAAACAATGGCAAAGTAATTCTGCTTGGAAAGATGATAAACTTGTAACCCAACTTTTGAGAAAATGGCCTTGAATATTCTGGTAAACCTACTGGAGAGCTCTTCTTTATCTACAGCCATTCAGCATCGTTTACAACGTCTTAAGCCTTAGCCCCACCCATCTCTTTAAGGATTCACATGTGAGGCCATGTGGTAAACACACGCTATATTAAATTAAATCTACATTTATTTGTCAAATGCACAGGATCCAGAAGGTGTAAACGGTACTTGTACAGTGAAGTGGTTACTTGCATAGTTGAAATATCAAAAACAGAGTGTCCAGATAAAAATATTGTATAAATATTTTATCACTATTAGATTACGCTTACTCGACACACTCATCTAAATTGATGGGTCATGTGAAGGAAATGCTATAACCAAGCTACATCTAGCTAAGTGGATGGGTCACTATTGTCTAGACAATGTTCATGAAACACAATAGATGGCTGTAATCACCCCCAGACACACCTGTTTAATTTGACGGGTCATGTAATAATCCGGCAGAAGTGGAGTCTTTTTTTTTTATTTTTATTTTTTTATTTTTACATGTAGCTAGATAGCTTAACAATGAACCGGCATAATCCCAAATCAGACTACTACCAATGCAAACATTGTCATAGCTGTAGTATGAATCTGCAGGTAGCTAAAACTAACAAACTAGGTTTAATGTTAGCTAGCTAACATTAGGCTATAACTAGCAATGCAAATGGGTTCTGAATCGAATAAAATGACTACACAGAACATACACGTAACATTAGCTATTGAGCGAGCAATCTAACGTTTGCTAGCTAACTAACAATACCCTTTAACTTGCAATAAAAACAACTTTCTGACTAAATTAGAAACGTATATCTGAAAATGGAGCTAGACTCTTACCAGTATACATGGATGAACACTTCATGGCAGACTGGAACCATTTAACTCCGTTTTGTTTGTAGCTACATCTTGCTTGGCCAGCGTTGTGTCAAGTCACTCCGGTTCACACTGACCGTGGCTTGTGCAGAAGTAGCCGATCACTTTTTCCAACAGATCTGTCAATAGCGCCTGCTAAATTCAGGGCATCAATGTTGTTGAGAAAAGTATCAGAAGCATGCTACATGGCAGATCAATCCAAACTCATCTCCCGGCATGTCCAGCCCATTCATTATCTCAGCCAATCATGGCTCGCGGGAAGGTTCCTGTCTTTTTTCGTGGCAAAATTAACTGGGCTTGTAATTTAACAATGTTATTCATATTTGCAGATGGCATACAAGCTTGTTATTAAGGCCCATGAAAGTTCACATGTTCCAGAAGGCATTCCTGACAAAAAACGCACTTTGATAAATAAATAAATAACCCCGCCTCCTGAATCCAAGTGTTTGACATGGAGGAGGGAACCAGTAACTTTAGCCTTGTTCACATTGGCAGTTTGAAGTGACTCAAATCCTATTTATTTGCATATCTGATTTGAATCGGTTCTTTTTCCTGCAGTCTGAACAGCCAAAAAGCGCATAGAATCAGCTTGGTATGTGGTTTGAAGTCAGATACAAATCTGATTCCTGGCCATGTGACTTGTGTCTGAACGTTCAAATCTGATTTATTTTCCCTCAAGTGGTTTTTGACTTATTCAGCATATCTTGTTGCTTGCTAGCTACTCTGTTGACAGGACTCGTTTTGAAAATTGGATAATGTAATCCTTTGAGGCTTTACCCTATGATTTTGAACATTGAAAGCAACTGGGAATTGTCCATGGCAGGCATTGTTGTCTCCTTAGCTTACATTTACATTTACATTTAAGTCATTTAGCAGACGCTCTTATCCAGAGCGACTTACAAGTTGTTGCATTCACCTTATGATATCCAGTGGAACAACCACTTTACAATAGTGCATCTAACTCTTTTAAGGGGGGGGGTTAGAAGGATTACTTTATCCTATCCTAGGTATTCCTTAAAGAGGTGGGGTTTCCGGAAGGTGGTGATTGACTCCGCTGACCTGGCGTCGTGGGGGAGTTTGTTCCACCTTTGGGGTGCCAGAGCAGCGAACAGTTTTGACTGGGCTGAGCGGGAGCTGTACTTCCTCAGAGGTAGGGAGGCGAGCAGGCCAGAGGTGGATGAACGCAGTGCCCTTGTTTGGGTGTAGGGCCTGATCAGAGCCTGAAGGTACGTAGGTGCCGTTCCCCTCYCAGCTCCGTAGGCAAGCACCATGGTCTTGTAGCGGATGCGAGCTTCAACTGGAAGCCAGTGGAGAGAGCGGAGGAGCGGGGTGACGTGAGAGAACTTGGGAAGGTTGAACACCAGACGGGCTGCGGCGTTCTGGATGAGTTGTAGGGGTTTAATGGCACAGGCAGGGAGCCCAGCCAACAGCGAGTTGCAGTAATCCAGACGGGAGATGACAAGTGCCTGGATTAGGACCTGCGCCGCTTCCTGTGTGAGGCAGGGTCGTACTCTGCGAATGTTGTAGAGCATGAACCTACAGGAACGGGTCACCGCCTTGATGTTAGTTGAGCTTGTTACATAACTTCTGAGTGATAGGAAGCACAAGCACCACCACCAATCAGCCTGGACTCTAGAGCAGTGGAAACGCGTTCTCTGGAGTAATGAATCACGCTTCACCATCTCAAATCAAATCAAATTGTATTTGTCACATTCGCCGGATACAACAGGTGTAGACATTATAGTGAAACGCCTACTTATATGGCACTTAACCAACAAAGCTTTAAGAAGTTTTAAGAGAAAAAAAATAATAAGTGAAAATAGAAAATAGAAAATTAAAGGAACAAATAATTAAACAGCAGCAGTAAAATAACAAGCGAGGCTATATACAGGAGTCAATGTCAGGGGGCAACAGTTAGTCAAGATAATTGAGGTAATATGTACATGTAGGTAGAGTGAAAGTGACTAGGTATAGATTATAAAACAGAGAGTAGCAGCAGCGTAAAAGAAGGGTCTTGGTTGCCCTTTGATTAGCTGTTCAGGAGTCTTATGGCTTGGGGGTAGAAGCTGTTAAGAAGCCTTTTTGAACTAGACTTGGTGCTTTGGTACCGCTTGACGTGCAGTAGCAGAAAGAACAGTCTATGACTAGGGTGGCTGGGGTCTTTGACAATGTTTAGGGCCTTCCTCTGACACCCCCTGGTATAGAGAGAGGTCCTGGATGGAAGGGAAGCTTGGCCCCAGTGATGTACTGGGCCGTACACACCACCCTTTGTAGTGCCTTGCGGTTGGAGGCTGAGCAGTTGCCATACCAGGCAGTGACGCAACCAGTCAGGATGCTCTCGATGGTGCAGCTGTAGAACCTTTTGAGGATCTGAGGACCCATGCCAAATGTTTTCAGTCTGCTGAGGGGGAATAGGCTTTGTCGTGCCCTCTTCACGACTGTCGTGGTGTGTTTGGACCATGATAGTTTGTTGGTGATGTGGACACCAGGAACTTGAAGCTCTCAACCTGCTCCCCTGCAGCCCCATCGATGAGAATGGGGGCGTGCTCGATCCTCCTATTCCTGTAGTCCACAATCATCTCCTTTGTCTTGATCACGTTGAGGGAGAGGTTGTTGTTCTGACACCACACTGCCAGGTCTCTGACCTCCTCCCTGTAGGCTGTCTCGTCGTTGTCAGTGATCAGGCCTACCACTGTTGTGTCATCGGCAAACTTGATGATGGTGTAGGAGTCATGCCTGGCTATGCAGTCATGAGTGAACAGGGAATAAAAGAGGGGACTGGGCACGCACCCTTGAGGGGCCCCCGTGTTGAGGATCAATGTGGCGGATGTGTTGTTCCCTACCCTTACCACCTGGGGGCGGCCTGTCAGGAAGTCCAGGATCCAGTTGCAGAGGGAGGTGTTTGGACCCAGGATCCTTAGCTTAGGGATGAGCTTTGAGGGCACTATGGTGTTTAACACTGAGCTGTAGTCAATGAATAACATTCTCACATAGGTGTTCCTTTTGTCCAGATGGGAAAGATCAATGTTGAGTGCAATAGAGATGGCATCATCTGTGGATCTGTTGGGGCAGGATGCAAATTAGAGTGGGTCTAGGTTACAAATAAGTTACAAATAACGCGAAAAAACATACACAATAGCACAATTGGTTACGGAATCCTAAAACGGCAGCCATGTCCTTTGGCTCAATTATCATGCCATCTGGCAGTCCGACGGAAGAATATGGGTTTGGCGGATGGCAGGAGAATGCTACCTGCCCCAATGCCGTTTGGTGGAGGAGGTATAATGGTTTGTGTCTGTTCTTCATGGTTCGGGCTAGGCTCCTTAGTTACAGTGAAGGGAAATCTTAACTCTACAGCATACAATGACATTCTAGAAGATTCCATACTTCCAACTTTGTGGCAACAGTTTGGGGAAGGCCCTTTCCTGTTTAAGCATTACAATGCCCCCGTACACAAAGCAAGGTCCATGCAGAAATGGTTTGTCGAGATTGGTGTGGAAGAACTTGACTGGCCTGCACAAAGCCCTGACCTCAACCCCATTGAACATCTTTGGGATGAATTGGAACGCCGACTGAGAGCCAGGCCTAATCGCCCAACAGCAGTGCCCGACCTCACTAATGCTCTTGTGGCTGAGTGGAAGTCCCCACAGCAATGTTCCAACATCTAGTGGAAAGCCTTCCCAGAAGAGTGGAGTCTGTTACAGCAGCAAAGCAGGGACCAACTCCATATTAATGCCCATGATTTTTGAATGAGATGTTTGACGAGCAGGTGTCCACATACTTTTGGTCATGTAGTGTATTTTGATACTCTTGTGCAGTGGTGGAATAAGTACTCAATTGTCATACTTGAGTAAAAGTAAAGATACCTTAATGGAAAATGACTCAAGTAAAAGTGAAAGTCACACAGTAAAATACTACTTGAGTAAAAGTCTAAAAGTGCTTGGTTTGAAATATACTTAAGTATTAAAAGTACATGTAATTGCTAAAAAGTAAAAGTATTAACATTTAATTTCCTTATTTTAAGCAAATCAGGTGGCACAATTTAAAAAATATATTTTAATGACGGATCGCCAGGGCCAGACTAACACTCAGACATAATTTACAAACAAAGCATTTGTGTTTAGTGAGTCCACCAGATCAGAGGCATAGGAAGACCAGGGATGTTCTCTTGATAAGTGTGTGAATCGGACCATTTTTCTCTGAAAATGTAATGAGCACTTTTGGGTGTCAGGGAAAATGTATGGAATAAAAATTACATAATTTTCTTTAGGAATGTAGTGAAGGAAAAGTAAAAGTTGGCAAAAATATAAATAGTAAAGTAAAGTACAGATACCCCCAACAACTGTACTTTTTACTTAAGTACTTTACACTACTGCTGTTGTGTAAGCCTTATTAAAGCTACAAAAGTGTCAGTGCAGAACCCAAACATACAGGTATGTTCTTCTTCTTTGGTATTATGGTGGTCAGCAAACAAATGTTATAGGTGCTTGCTGCCACCTACTATATGGACTGTGTATCAGCCTACTATTCTGTAATATGAATTTGTTACACTTTGTGAAAAAAATTACCCTACTAACTAAACCTGCACCCATTAAAACATCACCACTATTCCACTACTCTGGCCCTTTCTGATCCTGCTTCATGCCTGCAGCCTGGGAGGACGGGACACTATTGCTCAAACGTCTTGTAACTCTTCTGCAGTAAAATCTCGTACACCCAAGTACTTCTCTGCAGCTGCCACCACAACATCTATCCTCTATGATTTACGTTCCATTCCTGTGGTACAACCATAGGCGGAAATCCCAGGGGGGACGGGGGGGACACGACCCCCCCATCCTGGGAAAAATATGATTTGTCCCCCCCAATCTATCACTGTAAACATAACTATGTAATTTCAATAATATTAATAATACGCAATGAAAGCAGTTGTGCTGATTATAGACACTTAATAGCGCCTTTTTAAGTTTCAAAAGATTGCGACCACCCGCCCTTTGCCTCACAATGGTTTGACCCACTGCCAGTTCTTTAGCTGGCAAGGTAATAAGAGGGTTCGTATCTACTGTCCGAAAGGCACATGTACGTAACTGACGTGAGGTTAATCCAGTCAATCGCCGCATAGCAATGTTTACATTTTTATGTTGGCAGGGTTCACACACTAGCTGAATTTGCAGAGCTAGCGCGCAAACTAAAGCAAACATTAACTAGCAAGCTAGCTAGTACCTATTCCATTAATGTGGCGTCGTCAAAGATGGAATCTTTGCTATCGTCAATTTATTCCAAGATCAGCATGCAGCTTTAGTGCTTCAAAGTCCCTGTGATAAGGTTAGCTATAAACTGAAGTCCAAACTGAACAGAACTACACTCTCTTATACCATTGTCTTAAATATATTTAATGGTCTCGTTGCAAAAGCTAAATTGTCGCTAGTGAACTTTTTTACATTTATTTTATTTCACCTTTTTTTTTTTTTAGATTTAGCAAACACCACAGAAACGGAATTGGTGCTCGCTAGCTTTACAAATTCAGCTATTGTTGGAAGCCAGCCAATATGAAACAAACTATATTAAAATTAGAAAAGGTTGTAGCATATGTTGTGTAAATGTGTGTGTGTGCAGCTAGACCGGCCAGCCAGCCAGGTAGAAAAATGGCAGAAAAAAGTAAAAGACGGACATCAGAGTATTTTTTT
>NC_036867.1:13150973-13202325 GCF_002910315.2 Salvelinus sp. IW2-2015
AGCAAACACCACAGAAACGGAATTGGTGCTCGCTAGCTTTACAAATTCAGCTATTGTTGGAAGCCAGCCAATATGAAACAAACTATATTAAAATTAGAAAAGTGTGTAGCATATGTTGTGTAAATGTGTGTGTGTGCAGCTAGACCGGCCAGCCAGCCAGGTAGAAAAAGGCAGAAAAAAGTAAAAAGACGGACATCAGAGTATTTTTCAGTACACCAAAACGCAAAGTAAGAACTCTAGTAGCCTAAACTCAAAGACGAGTTGAAAATGTTCATAAGAAGAAGTGAAATGCTAATGGAATGTTTCACAATGATGTCATTAGGCAGAGCAGGCAACAGATGCAACCAGACAGCAGAGCTGGGACAGATAGGCAGGGACAGACTGGCAGAGACAGGGAGTCTCAGGTAAGTTTGTGAGTCTTTGTTTGCAACATTATGAAATGCTCAATTTTTTTTACTTGTAAAATAGGACATAATTGGAAAAGCCATGGATACCCCCGCTCTCAACTTAAACTGATGACTAAACTAAGATTTGTTTATGGCAATGGTATTGCTGTTGTGATTAATTGTGTAGTTTTGGTACCGGTAGTTAGGAGTACGGCAAACACCTTATTTCTTTTCTAGAGACAGACTGAGTCTGTGAGGGTGGTGAAAGGGAAAAGCCAGGGAGAGAGACTTCAGAAGAACAATGTCACAGCCACGGCAGGACCAGGTGTCACCCTTGTTGCCAGCAGCACCAGTATAGGGAGCAGTGGCACAGCATTGTCCAGTTACCTCAGTGATGGCACAAAACCATATCAGGCCACACCCACAATTTTTGAACCGCAAACTCTTGCCAACAGAGTGTTGACGGTTCAAGAGGCCCCAAAGCACAGAATGAAATTCTGAACATCATGGCCAATACAATCATTCGAGGCATTGCAGCTGAGATTAGTCTCTTCCGATTGTTACAATTTTTTATTAATTGTTGTGGTACTCAAGATGTCTCTGGTGCTGAACAGGAGAGTGGTCTTTTTGCATATGTTACCATGACCTTGTCCCTCACGAGGAGTTTATTGGGCTATACAGGGTGTCGAGACAACAGGCGAGGGCATGCGAAAGTGGCAACTGAAGTGTTGTTGAGGCTCAATTTGCCCATGTCTGGCTTACGTGGGCAGAGTTACGATGGTGCCTCAAACATGGCAGGAAAATACACAGGTGCACAAGCAATTGTGAGAAGCAGCAGCCATTACCCTCTATGTCCATTGTGGAGCACACTGTGTAAATCTGATTACACAGGCTGGCTGCTCAGCCTCCCCACTGATCCGGGATTCCCTTCTTTGGGTCCATCAGTTAGGGTCCGCTATGGCCAGTCAGGAAATTTAAGGAGCATTTGAATCAATTGCCACGTCCAAAGAAACACATCTGCCCACCCGAAACCCCTATGTCCAACAAGGTGGACTGTGCGGAATACTGCTATTAGAGCTGTGCTAGGGCAGTATGAGCGGGTACTAGCAGCCTAGAGGAGAGTAGTTTTTAGTACATGACAGTACACGACAGTACACTTACAAATTATTTATTTCATGTTATTTTATTTAAAATTGCATACTTTGTGCGACATACTTGTCCATAGCTGCTGTTTGAAGAGTGAGACACTGACTGAAGATATTTTGTTGATTTATTTGGTTTTTCATTGAAGTAGTTATTTGCTTTTAGAACTGTACTTATTTTAAGCTTTTTGTTCTTGTAAAGATATTGTAGTAGACTCAGGCCAGTGGCACATTTAATGACTATATAAATGTATCAGAAAAAGTCAAATTAAAAGGTCAATTCAATACGGAGACTAACTTTGTGATGGTTTCAATGAGATTATTTTAGATAGAATCACACCATGTTCATTGTATTTATGAAAACTACACCCATACAGTGTACAGTACCATTGCTACCTACTGGCCTTTCTTGATATTGCTAGTTGTAAGTACGAATACCTGCATACATACTGGACTGGTAAGGAGCAATGCTATAACTATTATTAATAGTAGTATTATAATGATTTAAACATTTGAACAAGTTGGTTAAACCCTTCAGTTAACTACTGTACCTATCAATTATTCAGTTGTAGGAATTATGGTTCCTCAATATACATTTAACATATTACAACGTAGGCTATGTGTTACAGCACTACTTTTGGTGTCCCCCTCAGGAATTGCTCTTGAGAAAATGTAATGTAATTGTCCCCTCCAAGGTTGATATCAGATTTTCGCCCCTGGGTACAACCACCCTCCCAATTTTTTTTACTGAAGCACGTTATTCCTATCACTCTCTATTAGCCTTGGCCTACTCACAGGGATCCTCTTAGGATCCCTCACCCCCGACCCACATTATTCATCTACCTTCTTCACTGCCTCAGCATATGACACCTTCTGCCCTACTCCGATCCTAGCAGCAACCTCAACCTGCCTTTCTCTCACTGGACACCTCTGAACTCCAGCGCCATGGGTAACCCTACAGTTTACACACAACTTTTTCCACTGATACTACACATTCCTTTGTCATGTCCTCCTGCACACTTCTCACATCTACGTCCTACACACTGCTGCCACATGACCATAAACTTGACACTTAAAATGCCATAATGGATTAGGGACAAAAGCTCTCACGGGATAACTGACACATCTTAACTTTACTTTATCGGGTAACTCAGTAGTACAGACAGTGTCTTCTCTGTTTCATCACGCTCTCCACCGGGTCTGCGTCGCACCAAACGACAGGCGTCAAAGACACTGGGAATCTTCAACTTGAGTTGAACCTCCTCAACACTTAACACCACTCCAGTTATCCCTGCTTTCAACTACACCCTGCTCTGGAGAGAAAAGCAAGTCGCAGTTCTTGTCCCCAATCATGTGGTGTGGAGCGCACGCTCCCTCTGGATGGCAGAAATAGCAAAAATCAACACGATTCCACTTTCACCTACCCAACATTCCCCAACCTCTTCTCCACCCAACCTGACATCACATATGGATCTGCCAGGAGGCAAGGATCCATTCTCTCCAAAACTCTCACTCCCACCGGGCCAGAATCATCTCTGTCATCATCAGGATGAGACTCAAACGCGGCGGTCGTCACAGCACCTGCCACCTCAGCTAATTCATCCTCACTCTCGTCACGTTCAATTTCCTTCTGTAGCTCTTCTAAAAGTTCTGTATGATCCACCATTCCTTATTCACTCAAAACATGTTTCACTTTTCTCCTTTTTTCCTGTCCACCTTCTCCTTCATCAGCTCTTCCCTCATTCCGTATTTACTTATAATACATTTCATGTCAGTAAATGTTTTCCTGTCCACTATCTTGCCTCACACCAGCAGCCTTGCCAGTAGGCTGACCAAAACTTTAAATGTCCCTGAATGAATACAAACTCCACTCGCCCCGTAGCTGGTTCCAGAATGGCCCTTTAACGTGCCTCAACACTGGCACTAACCGGAATTACATTTACTATTATGGGTGGCCAAAAATAACTATCTGAAAGCCATAGATCTGCTAAGCCATGCCTCCAGTCTTCTGATCTGACCTGGTGGATCATAGCTCAATAACCCAGCATCAACAACCCAACTTAAAGGTCATGAACAGTCAAATGTGATGACCAAAGTTTGAAAAATGACTGTTGCTTCTACGTTGATAAAGTTTGATCATAAAGTTACTGGTCCCCTCCCCCATGTCAAACACTTGGATTCAGGAGGTGGGAATATTAAGGGGAAAGGGTGACATCACCCTAACTCTCATTTTAATGCACCAATGGTAACATGATATTGTCTTACCTAATTTAAATAAGTACCACCTATTGTTAACCAACATCGGACAAGGCGTGTTTGCGGAGGGGCGTGGTTTATATAGATAGATAGCATCTCTACTGGTTCCAAAATTTGACTTTAACGTGTCGGCAAATATAATTAAAAGTTTACACTATTCATCTATGGCAAAGATATGTATATGTCTCCCCTTTCATCTGTGTTTGGTGTTAGCTAGTTACTGGCTAGCTACATTAGGTTTTCAGCCAGCATGGAACAAAAGGTGTGGATGGGTCGCTCAAAACTCTGATGCAGTTGTCATATCAACACATCCATCAGTGCTGCTGTGAACCGTATCACAACAGACATGCTAAAAGGGAGATGTCTAAAAAAAAAAGTGTGTTTTGTGTATCACCGATTTTGTATGAGTTGATTTTACTGTAACACTGCTCACTGCATCCAAGTTTTCTTGACATAGGTGTTTCAAAGAGCTGTCAGTCAAGGCGAGCAAATTAATATAAGCTCTCCGCCAACTCAGCCTGTCTTTTCAAACTTCTTAAGAAGTTTGAGAAAAAGTAATTTTCTAACATTTTGAGCAATTCTATCCCCCCAAAATATTTCAGGTGATATTTCAGTCATTCAAAAGGCTATTTTACATTGTAATCAGATTGACGGTTCGGGACCTTTAAAGAAAACAATGGGTTGTTTGTGACCCAACTGGCTGGGTCAAAATAACCCAACTTGTGTTCTGTCCAATATTTACCTACATTTGATTATGTTGTGTGCGGGTAGCAAACAAACTTGTAATAATTAATGTTGACTCCAAAATTACCACCCTTAGGGCAGGAATATTAAATGAAGCATTAACTCCAACTGTTTCATTGTCATAATTTAGATATAAATGGAAAGCAAAGCAAAATACCAGAAGTTTTCAGGAATGTTGATCGGAATTTCCACAGAGAGTAGATTAATTTATTTTCCTTTATGATACTTAGTAGAAATGCAGGGATAATAGCTAGTAGGATAATACGCTAGTACACTATACAAGCACCATGGCTTGAGAAGAAGAGCATGTCCTTGTTTTTTGCATTCGCATGGCAACTACACCAGTGAGGAATAGGAGTAATGAGAAGACGATGAGTGGGAACACTTCTAGATGGGTAAAAACATGTCAAAGCAACATCAGTATTAATGAGCCATAATCATATGTTTATCATCATTAGCCAAGCTTGGGATGGGATGTGTGGGTGGCATGTTTGCTTATCATGTTGACATGGAAAGCAGTTACACGCAACATGGAACCTCCATTCAATCAATGTGATCTATTTTAGAATGCCGCCTGCTATGGAGAGCAGGAGACTCATTGTTCCACCAAAGACTTGGAGAACCGATTTGGTGAACCAAGGCTAATGAAGCACACATCCAAGGTGGGAGATTCAAGTTTAATTGTCTAGTCTATTTGCGCTGTCTGTTAGTACACAAAAACGGCACGATGATAACAATGGCTAGCTATCATAAGCAGACCAGACTTCTCCAGCTAGCTTATGGGAGTCCTTTTCACCATTCTATTACACACAGCATTTCTGTTTTGAACTAAAAGTTTCTCATCTATGTATGTTTTACGCCATTTACAAAGCAGGGACTGAACACGTGAATTTTTTTATGATACAGTACAGTCGTTGTAGAGAACATTTTATGCTGCGATATGAGCCACACGGAGTGTCAGAATGACTGAGTATGTAACAGTACTTTCCCACCTAAAACTTGAACTAGCACTTATCAATTAACACTTTCTGTACTTTTGGACCTGATTTTAGAGACGGGTCCTTCCAATGTTTCATAATCTATTTAGTTATTTATTAAATGTATTTCTGAAATAGATAACAGTTTCTCATTCCTCAGTAACAAACAGCCCAGTCACTCCATCATTTATTGGTTAACCAGTGGCTTAATTTAGTTATTTCAAAGTGGTGCCACTTCAAGTGTGTACTGTATTTCTATAATAAAACCATTGGGAACAATGAAAAGGAGGAATTATCCTGGTACTATTTAATTGAGTTTGACCAGGTGCCCAGCTCTATGTCAGCCTAATCTCCCTGCAGTAGTTCTGTCTCGCTCTCTCCCTGGGAGACAGCGGAGGCCGATAAACTTTGCAGCTCCCTCGTACCTGCACAATGCACCCTCTGCATTATTCATGGGTAGGGGCTAGAGCATCTTCAAATGGCCTGTCATTTCCTTTTACCTTCCATCACAATGGCCATATGCCACAGACACTAGACAGGACTGGGGGTAGGCATTCTGAGGGTGAGCCTGAATTTCCTTTACAGACACTAACATGGAAACATATACATGTTTTAGCATGTAGGACGCTTGGGAACTCAAAACCTGCCATGGCAGATTTGAATCTTTTGCTGTTTCACTATCTCCTCCCACGGTTGACGCCTCCACACAGCAAAATCAATGGTGTACATTTAGATCTGAAAGCGAAAAATGAACACCATTTTCAGTAAACATATGAGTCCCACTGTACTGGTGTTAAAATAACACCTTTGAAAGTGTTAAATATTTAACTCTATTGCAGTGTTCAAAATTTTACTCTTAAAGTGTTCAAAGGAACAAAATTGTGGTGTTTGCGTAGCTCTACTGTAGAGTAATACGCAACAACTACAGGGTAAAACATAATACTTGGTTTAAAGTAAACTTGTCTCACTTTTCTAAGTGCTGAGACTGTTGCTCAGTGTAATATGTTTTTTTGAGTGTTTTAACACTGCTTAGTTTAAAGCCATATTCAAATATTTCCCAGAGTGCCTTTTGAGAAAAATTGTGGAGTTACCACCCATGACTGCATTTTTTTGTGATAGAGACATGGTTGTTGCATTCATCCATTTTTGGTCCTATTGACATCGCCAATATATAATCATACACGAATCGCTTTGAACCAAAATATTCCTATCATTATCATATTTCCCATCATGCTCTTGTTTCAATATCTGTGTTTATGTATGAGATTGATACATTTTATGCCACACAGAGAAAATAACATACATTTTTCTGAACTAATCCAGTCAGGTATGTAGTGTCCTGACAATATTACTACCCCAGGCAGTCATTCTGAATGCAGGTTGAAGGTGAATAAATATTCCAACTGTTGGATCTGGCTGAATTTCAATAGAAATTACACATCACTTTGCAAGCTGGCGTAATGTGACTTGTAGGTAGTGTTGCAGAATTCGGGTAATTTTCCCAGATTTTACAGGAAGCTTGGTTGGAGCTTTCCTGGAAACAGAAACAGGAAATCTGACATCCTTCATCCAAGATTTGGGGAAAATCTGGGAATTTAGGGAAAGTCACTGGAATTTTACAACTCTACTTCCAGGCCTGTTACCTGAGGTATGAACTGGGGTACAATTATGCACTTTTAACTAAAGGTACAGAGGATGGCATTACACTAAGAGTTTGTACCCCTTTAGGAACAAATCTATACCTTTTCATCTGAGTGTTTAATACAATAGCCTGAAACATCTGGAGTGCAAGTCACAGTCGCTGGCTTGCAAGGTGAAGTTTAATTCCTTTCTGAACCCAGCCAGTGTGGGATATCCAATTTTCAGATTTGTTTATGGACCGCACATATATTCAGAATGACTGCCATGGGTGGAAGACTAAGCTATGTGACTACTTAAAGCATTTTCTTATTCTTTGGGTATAACGATGTGCGCTGAGAGTCAGGAAGCAAGTTCAGGGAGTGAGTCTTTTAATAAAATAAACGGAATACAAAACAAGAACCTCAAACACCGCACAGACATGAAACAGCAACAATGATGCCTGGGGAAGGAACCAAAGGGAGTGACATATATGGCAGGTAATCAAGGAAGTGATGGAGTCCAGGTGAGTCAGACAATGAGCAGGTGCGCGTAACAATGGTGACAGGTGTGCGCCATAACGAGCAGCCTGGTGACCTAGAGGCCGGAGAGGGAGCACACATGACAGTAGCCCCTCCCCGACCTGGGAGGGGAGGGGCTACTGACACCAACCACCAACCAAAATGACGATCCCGGGGAACAGGAGCTGACGGTCACCTCTGCAGAGGCGCAGGAAACCCGTCAATCCGGCTGAGAGACAGGAGCATGGCAACCTAGAGCGCCGAAAAGAAAGCATAACTGATGGTACCCCCTCCCCGCCGTGTTCGGCTCCAGCCACAGGACGCCAACCCAAGGAACGATCCTGGGGATCAGGAGCGGACTGGTCACCCCCGCAGATGCGCGGGAACCTGACAGACCGGCTGAGGCAGGGGAGCCTGGCGATCCAGTTGAGGCATGAGATTCTGACGAGCCAGTGGAAGCAGGGGAGCCTGCTGATCCAGCGAAGGCATAAAAGCCCGACGAACCAGCTGAGGCATGAGAGCCTATAGCGGCTCCCGGACCCAGCGTCATTCCCACCGAGCCAAAAAAACACACTCCCTGATGCTTCCCTTAGGTGAGGCTTCATTCTATAATGATGTGCGCTGAGAGTCGGGAAGCAAGTGAGTGTTTTAAAAAAAATAAACAGAACATAATACAAAACAAGAATCTTAAACAACGCATAGACAAGAAACAGAAACAATGACGCCTGGGGAAGGAACCAAAGGGATTGACATATATAGGGCAGGTCATCAAGGAAGTGATGGAGTCCAGGTGAGTCTGACGACGTGCAGGTGTGCGTAATGATGGTGACAGGTGTACGCAATAACGAGGAGCCTGGTGACCTAGAGGCCGGAGAGGGAGGAAACTTGACATTGGGATGGTGTTGGCGTATTGCAATCCATCTTTTAGGTGCCTAAACCACATCCTACTGTACTGTACTGTGAGGCCAGTCACGGCCACTGGTAATACAAAATTGGGAAAAAGGGAAATTACCCTGCCAACTATTAACCATCACTAAAAAAAACACCACCCCATTTCACTATTTAACCCTATCTGATCATACTCCAGTCCAACAGTCTGGGAGGACGGAACACTACCACTCAACACACCCTGCAACTCTTCTTCAGTAAAATCTCGCATTCCCAAGTACTTCCCCGCAGCTGCCACCATACCCTATATTTTCTGCAGTACAGTTGACAACCATGGCTATGAATGCTAAGAAACCCCCCTTAGAGGAAAAACAAAAATAAATGGAGGAACTTATTCAAGAAAGATCCATTGTAATATATTATAAAAATAAAGTGAACTGGATTGAATATGGGGAAAAATGCACAACATTATTTTTCAATCTTCAACTTAGAAATGTTACCAACATTTTTTTACATAAACTTGTTACAAATTATGGAGTCACTCATTATTCGCCAAATTATATTTTGAAAGAGGAAGTAATGTACTTTAAGAATATGTTTTTATTTCAGTCTCCTCCATCTCTACTAACCGAAGCTAATTGTATAGATTTTTTCCCTATTAATAATGTAAAATTAACATCTGTACAGAAAGACTCATGTGAAGGCCAAGTTACACAGAAGGAACTTCTTAATGCAATAAAGCCTTTAAGTCCGGGAAAACATCTGGGCTGGATGGCATACCAGTGGAAGTATACCAAACTTTTTTTGATATACTCAGAGGACCATTATTAGCATGATTTAACCACTCCTATATAAATGGTAGATTATCGGACACTCAGAACTGTCTGAATTAATTATTACAGAAACAGAATCCAAGTGGTATATGTACATAGATCCAGTCTATAAAAAAATGGACGCCTCTTACACTTCAGTGTTGTGATGCAAAAAAATGCTTAGCGAATAGAATTAAAAAGGTTTTGTCAGATATTATTCATCCTAATCAAACAGTTTTTTTTACATGGAGATAATATAAGACAAGTACTGGAAACAATAGAACACTATGACATATTGTGGAAACCAGGTCTGGTTTTCATAGCTGACTTTGAAAAGGCTTTTGATAAAGTATGACTGGAGTTTATATATAAATTCTGGAGAATCTCTTATAAAATTGGTTAAAGTTATGTATAGTAACCCTACTGTAGGTGTAAAATAGTAAATAATGGCTACATCTCAGAAAAGTTTTAACCTGTCAAGAGGAGTAAAACAAGGTTGTCCACTATCGGCATATCTATTTATTATTGCCATCGACATTAGCTGTTAAAATGAGATCCAACAATAACATTAAGGGATTAGAAATCCATGGCTTAAAAACAAAGGTGTCATTGTACGCTGATGATTCATGTTTCTTCTAAATCCACAATTAGAATCCCCCCATAGCGTCATAGAGGATCTAGATAGTTTTTCTAACCTCTCTGGATTAAAACCAAATTATGAAGTGGACTATATTACTTATCACATAACAAAAAAATGCTACTTTTACATTACCGTGTAGTTTACCAATAAAATGGTTTGACGGGATGAGGACATACTCAGTATACATATCCCAAAAGAAAGACATTTTAATAGAAATTTAGCAAAAATAGATAAGATCTTGCTACCATGGAAAGGAAAATACCTGTCTATTTGTGGAAAAATCACCATGATTAACTCTTTAGTCATATCACAGTTTACCTATTTGCTTATGGTTTTGCCTACACCTAGCGACCTGCTTTATAAAGTAAATGCGCAAAAAATATAAAATTTTATTTGGAATGGCAAGCCAGACAAAATATAAAGGACCTATTCATATAATGAATATGAATTCGGAAGGCAGAAATTATTAAATATTAAAGCATCAGTCATATAAAAGTTATACTTAAATCCGAAATGGTTCTCTAGTAAATTAGTAAGAATGTCTCACCCCATGTTCAAGAATGGCCTTTTCCCTTTATTCAGATTACAACCGCTCACTTTCAGTTATTTGAAAACGAAATCATCTCCAAAAAAATATTTATTTTTTTAAACAATCCTAAGAAAGTTGTTTGCAATTTAAGTTTAATCCACCTGAAAAGACAGGACAAATAATATAACAAATATTGTGGTTAAACACAAATGCATAAATTGATTAAAAAAAACATATTTTTCTATAAAATTTAAAAAAAGGTATAATCTTTTTAAATTATCATGAATAGAACTGTTTTAATTATGTCACACATGCAGCTAACACAGACATATAGAAATGTCTGCTCTATCCAAAATTACAACCAACTAATTACAGCATTACCATAAAAATGGAAGAGGCAAGTGTAAGGGGGAAAAAGTAAGGAACTTGTCTGCATTAAAGACCAAAATTGGATAAAGAAAATTGTGATGAAGAAAAATATATACCAGTTTCATTTAAGGACCAAAAATGTGACAGCTGTGCCATATACATTGCAAAATAATTGGGAAGAGATTTTCCATGGCACATGGTTTATGAATTGACACGCAAAACGACGCCGGATTCAAAACGTAGAATTTTTCTATTTAAATTATTAGAAGAAATTATAGATATACAATCTTCCAAGCTCTGCAGATTTTGCTGTGAGGAGGCAGAGTCATTATATCATTTTATTTTGGTACTGTCCATACGTGGCTCGTTTTCGGTCACAGGTCCAGGAATGACTGAAGAATTGTAACATTTACCTAGAGCTAACACTGCAGATAGCAATACTGGGTGATTTGAAAAGTCATAGTCAATGAATCAATAATATAATAATTATTTTAGCAAAAAAATGTATCTTCAATTTACAATCTGTAGAAACTATGAGAATATAAAGGTTCAGTACTTTTGTGAAACATCACAGCACAGTTGAAAAATATATGTCAAATAGAAATCCAAAATGGATGGTGTTAAGAGCTAGATGGGAGGGGTTGAATGGAGCTGAAGGGTGGGACTAATAACAACTAGATAACAAATGTAAAACATACGGGGTCTGTAAAATGTATATAGGTTCAGAGCTTTTGTGAAATAGCACAGTTACAAATATATGGCAAATAGAAATCAAACTGGATGGACATCAGAAATAGAGGAAGGCCAGGACCAAAAACAAACTAAATATAACTATTGTAAAATAGATTGTGTCTGTAAATGTGTATAGAATGTATAAGCTGGAAGTAGAAGCCAAAGTGTTATTGTTTATTTGTTTACTCCAACTGGGGGAGGAGTGATAGGGTTTGCGGGGAATAATAAAGGAAGGTATATTCAAAAAAAAGTGTGTATGTGTATATATGTATGTGTATGTATGTCTATATATGTGTATATGTATGAATGCTATATATGTACAGTTGAAGTCGGAAGTTTACACACACTTAGGTTGGAGTCATTAAAACAAATTTTTCGACCACTCCACAAATTTCTTGTTAGCAAACTATAGTTTTGGCAAGTCGGTCAGGACATCTACTTTGTGCATGACACAAGTAATTTTTCCAACAATTATTTACAGACAGATTATTTCAATTATAATTCACTGTGTCACAATTCCAGTGGGTCAGAAGTTTACATACACTAAGTTGACTGTGCTTTTAAACAGCTTGGAAAATTCCAGAAAATTATGGCATGGCTTTAGAAGCTTCTGATAGGCTAATTGACATATATTGAGTCAACTGGAGGTGTATCTGTGGATGTATTTCAAGGCCTACCCGTCAAACTCAGTGCCACTTTGCTTGACATCATAGGAAAATCAATAGAAATCAGTCATGATCTCAGAAAAATATTGTAGACCTCCACAAGTCTGATTCTCCTTGGGAGCAATTTCCAAATGCCTGAAGGTACCACGTTCATCTGTACAAACAATAGTATGCAAGTATAAACTCCATGGAACCACACACCCTCATACTGCTCAGGGGAGACGCGTTCTGTCTCCTAGGATGAACGTACTTTGGTGCGAGATGTGCAATCAATCCCAGACAACAAGCAAAGGCCCTTGTGAAGATGCTGGAGGAAACAGGTACAAAGTATCTATATCCACAGTAAAACAAGTCTATATTCGACATAAACCTGAAAGGCCGCTCAGCAAGGAAGAAGCCACTGCTCCAAAACCGCCATAAAAGCCAGACTACGGTTTGCAACTGCACATGGTGTCAATATCGCTACTGTTTGGAGATGGCCTATGGTCTGTGAACTAGAACTGTTTGGCCATAATGACAATCATTATGTTTGGAGGAAAAAGGGGGACGCTTTGCAAGCCGATGAACACCATCCAACCGTGAAGCACGGGGGTGGCAGCATCATGTTGTGGGGGTGCTTTGCTGCAGGAGGGACTGGTGCACTTCACAAATAGATGGCATCATGCGGTAAGGAAAATTTGGTGGATATATTGACGCGACTCTCAAGACATTAGTCAGGAAGTTAAAGCTTGGTCGCAGATGGTTCTTCCAAATGACAATGACCCAAGCTAACTTCCAAAGTTGTGGCAAAATAGCTTCAGGACACACAAAGTCAAGGTATTGGAGTGGCCATCACAAAGCCCTGACCTCAATCCTTATAGAACATTTGTGGGCAGAATGAAAAAGCGCATGCGAGCAAGGAGGCCTAACAACCTGACTCAGTTACACCAGCGCTGTCAGGAGGAATGGGTCCAAAAATTCACCCAACTTATTGTGGGAAGCTTGTGGAAGGCTACCCGAAACGTTTGACCCAAGTTAAACAATTTAAAGGCAATGCTACCAAATACTATTGAGTGTATGTAAACTTCTGACCCACTAGGAATGTGATGAAAGAAATAAAAGCTGAAATAAATCGATCTCTCTGCTATTATTCTGACATTTCACATTCTTCAAATAAATTGGTGATCCTAACTGACCTAAGACAGGGAATTTCTACTAGGACTAAATGTCAGGAATTGTGAAGAAAAAAAAAATCTATAAATAAACAAATAAACAAAATAAACCCACCTGACTGAAGCACATATTTTTCCCATCCCTCTCCATTGGTTTCTGCCTACTCACAGGTTCCCTCACCCTGTACCCATCTTCCACTTCTACACTGCTTCAGCATACAATGCTTTCTGTACTACTCTGACTCTGGCAACCTCAACCTGCATTTCTCTCACTGGACACATCCAATCTCCAGCCCAATGGGCACCCCCACACAAAACACAGAACATTCTCCATTGATCCTGCACACTTCTAGGAATCTCCCTCCTACACACTACTGCAATATAACCATAAGCTTGGCACCTTAAACACCATAGTATTTTTACCTAAAGCATCTAAACTGGAACAACCATTTCAGTAATGTGTGCAAGTCCAAGTAACATATTGGATTAGTTTAGAAAATGTTTGAAATGTATATTTTAGTACCATAAAATCAATCAAATAATGCACATGCACAAACATAGATATTAAAACTAAAAATTCTAAAAATTAACCGGCAATAGTGCATGCTGGGAAATATGATAATGATGGGTGTGGTTTTGGTTCAAAGTGATGTGTATGAGTTTCAGGCCACTGTATTAGGGTAAAACTAGACCCTCAAAATAAGGCCTTATAAAATACGGATATTATTGTGTTAAACCTCTCAGTGTTAATTAGTTTGTTTTTTAAAGTGGAGAATTTGCTGTGTACATCTTAATTTATAGCAATTAATCCAAGGACAGGTACTGAATACGGTGTGTTAAAAAAAATCAATGTCGACCTAAGACCATTAGAGCATGAAAACATTAAGATTTCAATGTAGAATAGGTCTAAATGTACAACATCAGCTGTTATATAAAAGGAAAATACAGTGCAGTGAATGAGAAGTTTCATTAGTTAACCCTTGAGGTAAAGTACACTCATATGATGTTTTGTGCTGCTTCCCACTGGGCACACACTGGTTGAATCAACATTGTTTCCACTTCATTTCAATGAAATTACATTGAACCAACGTGGAATAGACATTGAATTGTCTGTGCCCATTGGGTATTTTCATTTGCAGCTCCTTGACATCTTGTCAGCTACCTTTGAGACTTACCTTCCAGGATGGCGTCCCTCGCGTTATTTGTATTTACTAAGTTTATTTGCATGACGAACCCCCAAAAGGTATTTCCCTTAGAGGTAATTGGGATTGCTGTCATTGTGCCTCCCTAATGTCTCGAAGTCAACATTAACATATCATTAGCTCTTTCTGGGACCGTTCACTCAGAAAATTACTGGCCTCCAAAGACCTTCAGCTGCATCAACATGAACATAACTTTGAGATGATGACGTCAGCTTCTTGTATAGTAGCCTAACTCTTTGAGCTTATTTAGAATCCCTACAATGGGTAGATTCACTTTTAAATGCACTGTAACAAGGAATTTTCACAAAATATTATTTTATATTATATTATTAATAGGACACCTGGCAAATTATTTGCCAGGTACACACAAAATAATAAGGGTTCTTTGGGAAGGGTGATGGTTCTACATGGAATTAAACGGACCCAAATAACCCTTTGAGACTTTCAATGGTTCTTTGCAGTTTAAAAAAGGGTTCTTTCCTCTTTTAGTGATAATTAAAATGTAGGGGATGTGGCTCATTAGAATAATTTTGGGGCATGGTTTGTTCACAGCAATTTTTGTTCAGAGTGAGAATGTCATTCCAGTTGATCTAATCTGTTGTGTTATGTTTAACATGTTATCCAGTGCATCTGTAAAGTATTCAGACACCTTCACCTTTTCCACATTTTGTTACGTTACAGCCTTATTTTAAAATTGATACAATTACTTTTTCCCCCTCATCAATCTACACACAATACCCCATAATGACAAAGCGCAAACAGGTTTTTAGAAAATTTCGCAAATCTATAAAATAAAATAAAAACAGAAACACCTTATTTACAGTACATGAGTATTTAGACCCTTTGCTATGAGACTCGAAATTGAGCTCAAGTGCATCCTGTTTCCAATGATCATCCTTGAGATGTTTCTACAACTTGATTTTTAGTCCACCTGTGGTAAATTCAATTGATTGGGCATTATTTGGAAAGGCACACACCTGTCCATATAAGGTCCCACAGTTGACAGTGAATGTCAGAGCAAGCCATGAGATCGAAGGAACTGTCAGTGAGCGCCGAGACAGGACTGTGTCGAAGCACAGATCTGGGGAAGAGTACCAAAACATTTCTGCAGCATTGAAGGTCCCCAAGAACACAGTGGCCTCCATCATTCTTAAATGGAAGAAGGTTGGAAGCACCAAGACTCATCCTAGAGCTGGCCACCCGGCCAAACTGAGCAAAATGGGGGAGAAGGCCCTTGGTCAGGGAGGGGACCAAGAACCCGATGGTCACTCTGACAGAGCTCCAGAGTTCCTCTGTGGAGATGAGAGAACCTCCCAGAAGTACAACCATCTCTGCAGCACTCCACCAATCGTGCCTTTATGGTAGAGTGGCCAGATGGGAGCCACTCCTCAGTAAAATGCACATGACAGCCCCCTTAGGGTTTGCCAAAAGGCACCTAAAGGACTCTTAGACCTTGAGAAACAAGATTTCCTGGTCTGATGAAACGAAGATTGAACTCTTTGACCTGAATGCCAAGCGTCACGTCTGAAATATGGTGGTGGCAGCATAATGCTGTGGCGATTTTTTTCAGCGGCAGGGACTGGGAGACTAGTCAAGACTGAGGGAAAGATGAACGGAGCAAAGTACAGAGAGATCCTTGATGAAAATCTACTCCAGAGCACCTTCCAATAGGACAATGACCATAAGCACACAGCCAAGACAACACAAGAGTGGTTTCGGGACAAGTCTGTGAATGTCCTTGAATGGCCCATCCAGAACCCGGCCTTGAACCCGATCTCTGGAGAGACCTGAAATTAACTGTGCAGTGATGCTCCCCATCCAACCTGACGGAGCTTGAGAGGCTCTGCAGAGAAGAATGGGAAAAACTCCCCAAATATTGTACACGTGTGCCAAGCTTGTAGCGTCATACCCAATAATACTTGAAGCTGTAATCACTCCCAAAGGTGCTTCAACAAAGTACTGAGTAAAGGGTCTGAATACTTATGTAAATGTATGTTTCTAAAAACCTGTTTTTGCTTTGTCATTATGGGGTATTTTTACATTTATCCCTTTTTCTCCCCAATTTCATGGTATCCAATTGGTAGTTACAGTTTTGTCTTATCGCTTCAACTCCCATACGGACTCAGGAGAGGCAAAGGTCAAGATCCAACCAAGCCAAGCCGCACTGATTCTTGACACAATGCCCACTTAACCCGGAAGCCAGCTACACCAATGTGTCAGAGGAAACACCGTACACCTGGTGACCGTGTCAGCATGCACTGCGCCCAACCCACCACAGGAGTCACTAGTGAACAATGGGACAAGGACATCCCTGCCGGCCAAACGTTCCCCCAACTCGGCTGCAACTCGAACCCAAAATCTCTAGTGGGGCCTGTAACTTAATAAGGGTCCTGTAACTTAACAAAATGTGGAAAAATGTTGCTAAAATCTGGAAAAACATGGAAAAATGTGCAAAAAGTGAAGGGGCCTGAATACTTTCCGAATGCAGTGTATATGACTACGGTCAGTGACGGTGTCTTGCGAAAGACTAATGTATATCCTTGTGCCTCTTGAGAATGTTGACTAAGTGAGTAGTTCTCAATTCTCTCTTTTAAGGGACCCACAGCCGTTCCAGAACTAGCACACCTGATTCAACTTGTTAATTAACACCATAATAAAACCTATAGATTACTTACAATATAATTTGGCTATAAAACCAGAACAAAAACCTCTGGTTCTACAAAGAACCTTTGAGATTGAGAAATGTTCTTCATGGAACCATTCTCCATAAAGGTGATATAAATAACCATAAAAAAGGGTTCTACACTGTATATAGCCCCAAAAAGGGTTGTAACCATAGCAGAACCTTTTTTTGGTGCAGTATAGAACCGTTTTGTAATGGTTCTATACATAACCTTGGGAAAGAGTTCTTTATAGCATCATACGGGTTCCACTTAGAACCTGATGAGCATGGTTCTTTATAGAATCTTCAAGAAAAGGTTTGATGTAGCACCAAAAACGGTTCTGCTATTGTTACAAGCCAAATAACCCTTATTTGGCACTATATAGAACCATTTGTTTTTAGTGTGTATACGTTATTTTTTACTTACATAGATCAAAAGTTATTGTCTTATCTGCTTTATGTAAACATCTTCCAACAAAATGAAATAGAAACAACTCCACTTGCTGTGTATGTGCATAAAGTGGTAATAACATAGTAATAGTATGTTTTAACTAAGCTAGGATGCAGGGATTGCACTGTTGAATTGTTGTTGTTGTTTCCTGTCATTCCCTGAATACAGCCCATAATAAGACAGTGTGACTCTTGTTTAATAAAGGCCACTGTATGCCTGCCAGATGGAGGAATACAAGATACTTTCAAATTACATTCTGGACCATATCAAAGAAAAACATGATGTATAAGTAAACACATTTTGTGCTTTGTTCAAGCAATGGATTTATCCATTTTGTCTGAATATGCTGTGCAGATGAGAGACAAAACGGAATACTTAGAACTTTTCAATCAGTAAAACGGTTTGATAAATGTTGAGTCATGCCCCATGCTACGACATTGCTGGCCTACTTACAGTACATGTTATCTCGCCATTGAAAAAACGTTGACATAACTATACTTTTAATAAAACGATGAAAAGCTACTATGGACTAAGGTACTATGCTTTATTCAGGAGTAAAAAAGGGCCCCTTAGATATATATCCCTTTGAGAGATACAGTGTGGAAAGTATGCCTGATCTCTCTGCAGCTGCATTTGAAAGTCGACGGACTAAGAAACGTATCTATTTCCCCACATCCTGCAGGACATGGATCTGCATTTCCTCTGCACTTTGATAAAGCAACAGCCATCCAAGCTGTCAGCCTCCATTAGCAGCCTCTCCACCCTGCACTGACAGCTGCTGTGTGTATGCGTGCGCGCGTGCATCTGTGTGTGTGTGTGTGTGCATGCATGTGTGCGTACGAGAGCAGCTTGATTTTGGATACTTTTTGGACAGTCTGAAGGATTTGAAAATAAAAAAATATCTGGGTAGAGGGCCACATTTTTGATAACATTACCTTCTTTAAAAGCAGACATTCTTCAAATACCCATCACATTTTCACTCACTTCAATCTAAACTCAAACTGAACTTACCATTTCATTTACATTAGAGTGGTAATTGGTGTTGTCAATGTCACAGCTTCAACGTAGCTAATGTAGCCACTTAGAAACATCTATCTTCCTCTCTGCATGGCCAGAACACACTCACATACATGACAATAAATCAATTTGACCAAAATAAATCATTGCTACAAGAATCTAGACAACAGCATGTTGTATATTTAGACTATGTGAGATACAGCTGCTGCAGAAAATGTTTACCTTTTTGGCTGCAGGGTTCCAGTGCAAATACAGCCAAGCCTTGGTGTGTGAAGAATGCATAATGCACCCGAGTCCTGTCACACTTTGTACAGCATAATGATTCAAATGTCTTGAAGGGCAGGACAAGAAATCCTCACAGTTTATTTTCACATTTTCAGTCCCTGTCGAAGTGTATACAGAGGATGGTTAAACCGCGATAAATTGGGCAGAAATTTGGCAATGAGTTTCGACGCGCTTGTAATGTGGCTTAAATTGTATGCCCTTTAAGGCAAGGGGGACGAACCTCCTCAATGTCAGTCCGCTCCCCCACATGTTGAGTGCTTAGTTTGCAATGCAGTACAAGATCCCCCGATCTGCTTAGTATGCATCCACTTGAGTTTCCTAAAGGTTACCAAACCTAATTAGACATTTATGCAGGATCTTCAAAGGTCCCTCCGTTAATAATGATGTGCTAATTCTGAGGACTGCATCGACGGCTTGTTTCTGCTTGCAAGAGTATCCCCCCCTTCACAATATGTGCATACACAAAGGGGATCGAGATGGCAGCGGAAATATTAGGCACAAGGATTAGATCAGATTGGTCGTCGGGTCTAAAAAACGGATTTGATGTACTCTTTTGTATATGACCCATAAATGCTACACAGATCCATGGGTCCTGTTGTGAATGGAAAATTAGATCATGATAACCCTTCATAATCACTTCATCTTGCTTGCTTTGAAAGTAGACTAATGGAGACTGAAATATGCGGAGAACACACTCACATCTCAAACACACTCACACCTCAGAGGCTGATGTTAAGATGCTGCCTTGTAGGCTATTGCATATGCAAACCTCCTTGCAGACAGCCTATAAGGCAGCATTATGGCTTAAGCATCTGAGGCTGCTATTGAATCTGATCATCCTGCCAGGAATAGAGCACACCCAGTCTTTATCATATACATAATGCACTGACTGCTAATATGCCTGCAATGAGCTTTACCTATGAAACAGCATACATGGCAGTATCCTGACTTGTCAGCCTCTGAGGCTGCTATTGAAACTGATCAAACGCTCAGGCTGAAATTGAATCTGATCAGCCTGTCAGGAATGGAGCTCTCCCACTATGTAAATGTAAATATTATCCATAAAACATGGTGTACCTTACAATTATACACATATTAGTTACGCAAACTAACAACCAGCATAGATAACAAGATAACTAGCTAGCTAACAAGACTACTTAGCTAACTAGCCAGCTAGCTTGATCGCTCACAAGACTAGCCAGGTTAGCTGCGTTGTTGCTTGCATGTGATTGGCTGTGGTCTTGGGGGTGGCACACAGCCTGCGAGACAGGTTTCCTATCAGGCCTTGTTCATGCCTTAAATGCCCCACGAGGGCTTAGATGCCAAAAGAGCTCTTAGGACATTTACCTTGCTAACATTCGATTTTATAAACTGATAATGAGCTCCAAACACAAACGAAAGCATGATATCAGCAAGAAACGTACCATCCCTTCTTTGTCCACTCCTATTTATAGAGTTTATCTTGTGATCTTGACAAAACAACTTTCGTTGACCATAAGATAAATAAGATGTGATCTAAACATAATGAGGGAATACTTTTTTTATTCATAATGTCCTCTCTGGAATTCCGTACTCATGCCCTTTACCGTGATTAACTAAATGGAATTGGCAAATTAATCTGCAAGTACAGAGGCATCTTTGCATCAAGCCTGAACAGTGCCTCAGGTAACTGTAAATGACAAAACATCCTAAATAAAATTACATTTCCATTTATTAATCAATTATGAATGGCAGCTAATTAGTGTTATGCCAGAATAATTTTCTCCCTCAATGTCAAAGCTGGAATTGTAACAGTTTATAATTGATAACACATTATGACAAAATCCCTTACCTCACTTTATAAAGATTTTGGTGTATTTTAGTACTGGGAGTGAGACGCAACTGATCGAATGTGATCTAGCTTGTAAATAAAGACACTGCATAAACATTGCAATTTCAAGTTTGATCGAATTCCAGTGCGTAATGTGTCACCTGCACGTGCGTGCATGCGTGCGTGTGCGTGCGTGCGCACGTGCTTGTGTGTGATAATAATAAGGCAAATTATAGGTGGAAATTAAGAGGGGGTCAAATTTGTGAGAGTAATTTCTCATTTCTCTGCTTCACTGCACGTCAGTGGAAAGCTCTGCATTTTGAGTGATGGCCCAAACAAGAAAAAGTGAACAGCAAACCCTGTGGTGAGGATGAGAGACAGAAGGAGACAGAGAGAGAGAGAGCGAGAGAGAAAGTGTGAAAGATAGAGATGGAAAAAGAAGGGAGAAAATGGAAAAGAGACGAGAAAGAGAGAGAGAGACAGAGAGAGAATATCCAACATCAACACCTTTTTATGGGCATGGCATAGACCCCTCAAATTCAAATCTGGACCTTCAAACCAGTTCCACTGCTTTTCATAAAATGATTCAATTTAATAAGGGACTGATTTAGACCTGGGAAACCAGTTGGGTGCAATAAAGTATGTTGAGATCACTATTTATTTATCTCATTATCACTACATAACAATAGTTGTTTTGTTGAGATCACAAGATAATCAAAGTACCATCATCCATTAATGCATCATCCATTAATTTGTTCAGATGCATGATAACTACTTCCTGAAGGAGCCCTGCGGCTGCGTTGATCGCAATGCGAGGCATTAAAGCCATGAACAATGCCTGACAGGCAGTTCTGTCTCCCAGGCTGCGTGTCGCTCCCAAGACTACAGCCAATCACATGCAAAGAACAACACAGCTAATTTGGCTAGTCTTGTGAGCTAGCTAGCTAGCTAGCTTGACACCATGTTTTGTGGATACTATTTATATTCACAGTGGGTGAGCTCCGTTCCTGACAGGCTGATCAGATTACATTTGAGCCTCAGAAGCTGATAAATCAGGATTCTGCCTTGTATGTCATGCCTGCTCCCACTCCCCCTCGAGCGCCAGGCTGTCCATCATTATGCACACTTGTCACCATCGTTACGCACACCTGCGCTTCTTTGGACTCACCTGGACTCCCGTGTCAGCATTATTGTCGTTATGTTTCCCCTGTTCAGATGCTGTCCTTGTTTGTTTCATGTCAGTTATTTATTAAATGTTCACCCTCTGTACTTGCTTCTCGTCTCCCAGCATCTGTCCTTATATTGTAGGCTATTTCATAGGTAAGGATCCTTGCAGGCAGATTAGCTGTAAAAGTGCTTTATAGGCATATGCATATCTGATCCAGAGGGTGAGCTATATTCCTGGCAGGCTGATCAGATTCCATTGCAGTCTCAGAGGCTGATGTCAGGATGCTGCCTTGTAGGCTATTTCATATGCAAGGCTCCTTGCAGACAGCCTATAAGGCAGCATCATGACTTTTGAATCTGATCAGCCTGCCAGGAATAGAGCACACACAGTCTTGATCACATACATATTGCACTGACTGCTAATCTGCCTTCAATGAGCTTTACATACGAAACAGCCTACATAGCAGAATCCTGACTTATCAGCCTCTGAGGCTGCTAATGAATCTGAACAAGTTCTGAGGCTGAAATTGAATCTGATCAGCCTGTCAGGAATGGAGCTCACCCGCTCTGTACATTTTAAATAATATCCATAAAACATGAAGTGTCCCTTACAATTACACACATATTAGTTATGTGTATAATTGTAAGAGACACTTCATGTTTTATCAGGTAGAACAGAAATCCAGTGGTAGTTGGCCTCGTAGGGTAAGATTTGAATACCCCAGGCAGAGAACATGCCCAGAAAGTGGGAAAAAATACCAAGGAAAGTAACAGTTTTGTAAGGACCTTTCAGGGGTGAATTTAATGAGAAAGTATCAATCCTTTAGCTGAGAGAGAAGGCCCTGACAGCAACACAAAGTAATCTCTTCTTTATTAAAAAGACTATTCACATTTGACTCTGTAGAGCCTGTAGTTTTCCATAATAGTATTCTCATAAGAACCAAAGGTAAGAACAATATTAAATTAGAACACGGAGCTGTGGTATGAATGATGATTGGACTACATGAAATTCCCATCTTCAAGGGCTACTCTCAAGAGAAAATTATATTTCAATGACTTCATCTCTGATCATGGTTGAGAAAAAGCTTGTGTGGACAACTTTCGCTGCTTCAAATGCAGCTCGAAGGACCATGACAAATAGAGGGCAAGCCAAGAGAAGTAGGTGCCTTTGGCAATTCAACTATTCACCAGCACCAATAGCTATCGGCTTGTACATGCATCATGTTTTAGTAATCTCTGCAAAGCCAATGTTCTCTTGCAAGACATTTCTAAATGGTCAAATATTGCACTCAGAGACCTACAGTACCAGTCAAAAGTTTGGACACACCTACTCATTCAAGGGCTTTTCTTTATTTTTACTATTTTCTACATTGTAGAATAATAGTAAAGACATCAAAACTATGAAATAACACATATGGAATCATGTAGTAACCAAAAAAGTGTTAAACAAATCAAAACATATTTTATATTTGAGATTCTTCAAAGTAGCCACCCTTTGCCTTGATGACAGCTTTGCACACTCTTGGCATTCTCTCAACCAGCTTCATGAGGTAGTCACCTGGAATGCATTTCAATTAACAGGTGTGCCTTGTTAAAAGTTAATTTGTGGAATTTCTTTCCTTCTTAATGCATTTGAGCCAATCAGTTGTGTTGTGACAAGGTAGGGGGGTTTACAGAAGATAGCCCTATTTGGTAAAAGACCAAGTCCATATTATGGCAAGAACAGCTCAAATAAGCTAAGAGAAACGACAGTCCATCATTACTTTAAGACATGAAGGTCAGTCAATCCGGAACATTTCAAGAACTTTGAAAGTTTCTTCAAGTGCTTTCTCAAAACCCATCAAGCGCTATGATGAAACTGGCTCTCATGAGGACCGCCACAGGAGAGAAAGACCCAGAGTTGCCTCTGCTGCAGAGGATACGTTTGTTAGAGTTATCAGCCTCAGAAATCGGTAGTTAACTGCACCTCAGATTGCAACCCAAATAAATGCTTCACAGAGTTCAAGTAATAGACATGTCTCAACATCAACTGTTCAGAGGAGACTGTGTGAATCAGGCCTTCATGGTCGAATTGCTGCAAAACAAACTACTAAAGGACACCAATAATAAGAAGAGACTTGCTTGGGCCAAGAAACACGAGCAATGGACATTAGACCAGTGGAAATCCAGTTGAGTCCAAATTTTTGCTTCCAACCGCAGAGTAAGTGAACGGATTATCTCCGAATGTGTGGTTCCCACCGTGAAGCATGGAGGAGGAGGTTTGATGGTGTGGGGTAGCTTTGGTGGTGACACTGACCGTGATATATTTAGAATTCAAAGCACACTTAACCAGCATAGCTACCACAGCATTCTGAAATGATACACCATCCCCTCCTGGTTTGCGTTTAGTGGGACTATCATTTGTTTTTCAACAAGACAATGATCCAACACACCTTCAGGCTGTGTAAGGGCTATTTGACCAAGGAGAGTGATGGAGTGCTGCATCAGATGACCTGGCCTCCACAATCACCCGACCTCAACCCAATTGAGATGGTTTGGGATGAGTTGGACTGCAGAGTGAAGGAAAAGAAGCCAACAAGTGTTGTGTTTGTGGGAAGTCCTTCAAGACTGCTGAAAAAGCATTCCTCATTAAGCTGGTTGTGAGAATGCGAAGAGTGTGTAAAGCTGTCATAAAGGTAATGGGTGGCTACTTTAACACTTTTTTGGTTACTACATGACTCCATATATGTTATTTCAAAGTTTTGATGTCTTCACTTTTATTCTACAATGTAGAAAATAGTAAATATAGAAAAACCCTTGAATGAGTAGGTGTCCAAACTTTTGACTGGTACTGTAAGTCAGTGGTAACTCTCTACCAAATGTGTTGCAGAATGCAGTTATGAGCCTAAAAAGGGAAACAGACATCTGCCTTTCAATTATGGATTATTCAGCCAATTTTATGGAAATGACGATTACAAACAAACCAGTTTTTAAACAATAAACAGATAATAATTCCACGTTATGCCACTATTTTTTATGTTTTATGGACAGTAAAAAATAAAAATAAAATCAAGGGAGAAAACCATTGCGGACGTTGTGAATGCTTTCACCATTAAGAACCCCCTCCAAGGCATTGGATCCTGATAAGCCTAAAATAGTAACGTTTGCATGATGTTGTACTACTGCATTTTCTGTCAGATATTACTCCATCTCACATAGTGCTGGGATCAAAGTAGTGGTACCGTACAAGATTTTCTGAGGAACACATTGCTCTGGGTGTCAGTTTAACAAAGTGTATGCCAAGTCTAGTTACATTTTGATTTTGGGGATAAATATTTTAATGCTTCACGCCATTGACATTTAGCTTCAGACCTTTTTAAGTCTCTGATCAGCCTTATTCAATTTAACGGTCAACTGGTATCTTCTGATACCACAAGCAGAAGTCGAATTTTTCTTACACTTATGTATCATTATTCAATGCAGACATTTTCATATTCAACCAACATGGCAGACACTGCATTGTGTCAAACGTTCATTAGAATCAATCAAATCCAAAAGTATTCCCCATTCAGACACATTCCTTCTCACCCTGGTTCCTTTTATAAGAGGAGTTCCAACCCCAAGCACCGTGCTTCATGCTCTTGCATTGTTCCCATTTAATATCTAATAGATGAAGTTCCACTTTTTTCATTAAGCTAAGAGCTTTTTCTACCCATCTACAATCTCATCCATATGCAGATGTCATCTCTGGTCATTACCATTCATTTCAAGCTACATTTCTGAGAACTGGGTGTCACCTTTATGGCTCTGAGTGAAATTTGAGTAATGGCGCTAATACGTTAACATCAGCTCTTCATCCAGATCTCATTACACATATGAACATACAGAAGTAGATATACCATGTTATTATGAGAAGGTGATGATGAATGTAAATATGCTCAATCCCAAACCACGATTGAGACAATCCTACCTGAAAGTTTTCCCATTTGATGACCTTTAATAGTTTTTCTTTAAAGAGGACTGGACTGGCACCGCATTTTCTCAGTCAAACAGCTGTGTCTGGTCTCTCCAATGAAAGCCATAATAATAAATCAGCTTTCGACTTTGACATAGTGCTACTATGATGAGATTGGCACTTCCTTTTGAAAGAAGAGCTGAATTGATAACCTGGCTGCGGCAATGGCAGCAACAGACAGATACCGTTGACATTGTGAAACCGTTCACGTGTTCATTAAATGGACATCATTACATAAATAAAGGGAGCACTGGGTTAAATTAGCCAGGATATGCAGCATGGGTAATGACAAAAAAAACTAAAAACTGGAAGGTTAAATGGCCACATGAGCTGAAAGGCATTAGAGGCTAAGGCACTTTAGAAAAATGGCCAAATATTGAATGGTAATGAGGTGTTTGACTTGAAAAGACTTGTGACACGTTGTGTCACCTGCACAGTCTGCTGAATACCATTGTGAGACTCGACTTTAATTAGAATTTTCTGAGAAATTCTGAGACTCTGGCAAAAGGTATATTTCCAGGCTACGTATGACCAGTAAGACAGTAAAAACAGTTAATAATCAGTTTGAGGCCCTCTTTTGTCCCACAACTCTTCTGAGATGACAAGATGGCACCGACAGAGAGGGTTGCCTTGCTTCTAGTCCTTAGGAAACTTTGCAGTATTTAGTTTATTTATTTATTATTTATTACATTGCCAGCCCAGAAAATCTTAAGTGTAATTACATACAGCCAGGAAGAACTATTGGATATCAGAGCAACGTCAATTTACCAGCACTACGACCAGGAATACGACTTTCCCGAAATGGATCCTTTGTCCGTACCACCCAGGGCATTTGAACTGATTCCAGAGCCTGACCCAAAACAACGCCGCCAGAGAAGAAGTAGACAGAGCGGTCTTCTGGTCAGACTTCGGAGGCGCACACACCACTTCCGAGTATATTACTTGCTAATGTCCAGTCTCTAGATAACAAATTAGGGCAAGGGTTGCTTTCCAGAGAGACATCAGGGATTGTAACTTACTCTGTTTCACGGAACCATGGCTCTCTCGGGATATGCTGTCGGAGTCAGTACAGCCACTGGAATTCTTTGTGAGTCGCTCTGGCAGGAATTAACATCTCTCCGGGAAGAAGAAGTGTGGGGTTGTATGTTTCATGATTAACGACTCATGGTGTAATTGTAACCACATACAGGAAATCAAGTCCTTTTGTTAACCTGACCTACAATTCCTCCCAATCAAATGCTGACCATATTATCTCGCAAGGGAATTCTCCTCGGTTATTGTCACATCAGTGTATATCCCACCTCAAGCCGATACCACGACGGCCCTCAAGGAACTTCACTGGACTTTTTGCAAACTGGAAACCATATATCCTGAGGATGCATTTATTGTAGCTGGGGATTTAAAAAAAGGAAATTTGAGAACAAGGCTACCTAAATTCTATCAGCATATTGACTGTAGCACTGGCGCTGGTAAAACACTGGATCACTGCTACTCTAACTTCTGCGATGCATACAAGGCCCTCTCACGCCCTCCTTTCGGCAAATCTGACCATGACTCCATTTTGCTCCTCCCTTCCTATAAGCAGAAACTCAAACAGGACGTACCCGTGCTAAGGACTATTCGACGCTGGTCTGACCAATCGGAATCCAAGCTCCACGATTTTTTTGATCACGCGGACTGGGAAATGTTCCTGGGTAGCCTCAGATAATAATATTGACGTATACGCTGATTCGGTGAGTGAGTTTATATGGAAGTGCATAGGAGATGTCCCCACATGCTTCAAGATGACCACCATTGTTCCTGTACCCAAGAAGGCAAAGGTAACTGAACTAATTTTCTATCGCCCCGTAGCACTCACTTCTGTCATCATGAAGTGCTTTGAGAGGCTAGTGAAGGATCATACCATTTCCACCTTACCTGTCACCCTAGACCCAAATCAATTTGCTTATCGCCCCAATAGGTACACAGACAATGCAATCGCCATCACACTGCACACTGCCCTATCCCATCTGGACAAGAGGAATACATATGTAAGAATGCTGTTCATTGACTATAGCTCAGCATTCAACATCATAGTACCCTCCAAGCTCATCATTAAGCTTGAGGCCCTGGGTCTCAACCCTGCCCTGTGCAATTGGGTCCTGGACTTCCTGACGGGCTGCCCCCGGGTGCTGAAGGTAGGAAACAGCATCTCCACTTCGCTGATCCTCAACACTGGGGCCACACAAGGGTGTGTGCTCAGCCCCCTCTTGTACTCCCTGTTCACCCATGATGGTGTGGCCATGCACGCCTCCAACTCAATCATGAAGTTTGCAGACGACACAACAGCAGTAGGCTTGATTACCAACAACGACGAGACAGCCTACAGGGAGGAGGTGAGGGCACTTGGAGTGTGGTGTCAGGAAAACAACCTCTCATTCAACATCAACTAAACAAAGGAGATGATCGTGGAATTCAGGAAACAGCAGAGGGTGCAAGAGGCTGAAGAAATGTGGCTTGTCACCTAGAAACCTCACAAACTTTTACAGATGCACTATTGAGCGCATCCTGTTTGGCTGTATTAACGCCTGGTTCGGCAGCTGCACCACCCACAACCGCAAGGCTCTCCAGAGGGTGGTGGGGTCTGCGCAATGCATCATCGGGGGCAAACTACCTGCCCTCCAGGGCACCTACAGCACCCGATGTCACAGGAAGGCCAACAACCACCCGAGCCACTGCCTGTTCACCCCGCTGCAATCCAGAAGGCGAGGTCAGTACAGGTGCATCAAAGCTGGGACCGAGAGACTGAAAAACAGCTTCTCAAGGCCATCAGACTGTTAAACAGCCATCACTAACACAGAGAGGCTGCTGCCTACATACAGACTTGAAATCATTGGCCACTAATAAATGGATCACTAGTCACTTTAATAATACCACCTTAATAATGTTTACATATCTTGCATTACTCATCTCATATGTATATACTGTATTTTATACCATCTTTTTTGTATCTTGCCTATGCCGCTCTGTCATTGCTCATCCATATATGTATATGTATATATTCTTATTCCGTTCCTTTACTTAGTGTGTAATAGGTAGTTGTTGTGGAATTGTTAAATTACATTTGAGACATTGCTGCACTATCAGAACTACTGTAGAAGCACAAGCATTTCACTACATTCGCAATAACATCTGCTAACCATGTGTATATAACCAATACAATTTGATTTGATTAGATTTTTTGAGATGAATATCACAACTTTTAAGAGGGCCTTCTCTATCCCGCCCTCTTGCCACAACAAAGGTTTGATTTCAAAATTCCATTACATCATCTGGAGCGAAACAGCTCCTGTGAGTTCCACATTGACCTTCTTAGACAGAAAACCGTCCAATTAGTTGATGAGGAGGTGGTGGCAGAGAGAGACCTTATCACCTGGATATTGCCTTGAACTAACCGTTACTGCAGCATTCACCCACACAACAGCTCCTAGCAGCAATGTTTTACGCCGAACTAAAGAAAGTTACTGTTTATGTATTTCACATGAATTTGAAGTGAATCCCTCAAGCGGATATCAGAACCTCAGGCTTCGATAGGGCCCTCGCAGATGTTTTACTTTCTCCTTGAGACATTGTGTCCATCTTTTCATTGCTTTTTTCCCCTTTTACTTTACCACTTACTGTGTATACCATGTTGTCTAAAGGGTGTAGTGAAGAGTGCCGTCTGTATTTGTATTTACATCAGGGCAGTGATGAGGCGCTGGATGACTCACCAAGAAGCACGGAGAACTATTAGACACGCCGTATGTGCATGTCTCACATTTCTGATGGGGACTAGCTTGATCTCACTCTTCTCAGGGGAGGAATTTAGGGGTGAGGCCTCTGAATAGAAGTGAAAACTCATATTTCTGAATAGATATTTCAGATAGATAATCAAACGTTTAAAGACTGTATTGAAGTTTGCAAAGCAAAACTACCACATTTGTTCAAGGCTGTTTTATAGTTATAAATTCATAATACAGAACACAAATGCACAGCTTGTATTTCGTAGAACAATATAAAAGTAATGAAAGGTAGTGTTTACCTGTATATTATAACGTACACAGAAAATTCTCAAGCATTAACAAAAAACAAAATGAACATTCAGCGTGTTGAGTCTGTGGACCCATAGGGACACCACAACAGTGTTAAATTAACACACTGCTTAGTGTAAAGCCTTATTCAAATATTTCCTAGAGTACCTTTCAAGTAAATCCTAGAGTTACCACCCATGACTGTATTTGTTACCGACATAGACATGGATATTGCATTCATCCATCTGCACACCTATCGACATCACCAAGTGAGATCCCACGTGAATACGTCATCATGAAAAAAAATATGTTCTTTAACACAATACGTCACTTTGATCCAAAACCACTCCTATAATTATCATATTTCCCAGCAGTTAGATTTTGGGGGGAATTGTTTATTTTGTATTGATTTATCAATCGTATGCTACACAAAATAAATAACCAACATTTTTCTAAACTAATCCAATCAGTCAGATTTTTTGCACCCGTTACTGAAATGTTTGTTCCAGTTTAAAAGCGTTAGATAGTCTCCTCAAAACGTTTGTAACACTGTTAGTCATTTTGAATGCAGGTTGCAAATGGCTAAAAAGTCCAACTGTTGGATCGCTTAACTCTGGCTGGATTTCAATAGGACTTACTCATCACTTTGCAAGCCAGCATAATGTGACTTGCAGGTAGGGTTGGAAAATTCTAGCAACTTTCCGGAAATTCCCATTTTTTCCAGAAGTCCTTTCCTGAAAACGGAAGCTGAAAATTTGAAGTCCTTCAACCAGTTTTTAGGTCCTTGCAATTTTGCAACCCTACTTCAAGGCCTGATGTTGCCTGAGGTATGAACTGGGCAGTGGAGGCTCCTCAGAGGAGGAAGAACCATCCTCCTCAGTGAATTTCATAAAATGTAAATAGTGAAACATTAAAAAAGTGATACTTTTTAGATAAAACTATGCTAAATATATTCACGTCACCAAATAATTGATTAACCTTTTCTCAATACAGGGGGTGCTGTTTCCACTTTGGAAAATATCGTCTCCAAATTAAACTGCCTCATACTCAATTCTTGCTCGTACAATATGCATATTATTATTACTATTGGATAGAAAACAATCTCTAGTTTCTAAAACCGTTTGAATTATGTCTGTGGGTGAACCAGAACTCTTTCTACAGCGAAAATCATGACAGGACATGCGAAGGTCWGAAAWCTAGGCTCTGTTCTSAGATCAGTTTAAAYCTCTGTYTGTGCCCTATGGGTCYAAATGAACTGCACCCGCCTTCCCCTGGATGTRAGTAACCAATGAGAAGTGGAATGGAGTCTCTACGTATTTCTCAGAGTTTATAAAASGCCATGGAGTGACATGTKCGTTCTTTTGGACGCTCGTCAAGGCGCAAGAGAAGACATCAGAATGGCATGCTCAAAAGCTCTCGTTATCGGGCTAAGATATATCCGTCTGTGATTTAATTCGATATAGGTGTTAGAAACATCATAACGAAGTTATTTTAAACCGATTTATATCAGTTTATGCGAGTATATTGCTATTTTCGGAATTTTCGTAGTATTGCGCTTTGAGGATTTGGACATGTGTGTGCCACGTAGCTATTGTTAGCTGCTAGTTCCGAAGTTGAAGAGGACGTTTTACAACAAAGCAACGATTCTTTTGGACAAAGGACACCTTGCCCAAGATWCTGATGGAAGCTCGTCCAAAAGTAAGAGCTATTTATGATTTTATTCCGTATTTATGTGGAAAAATGTAAACGCATTTGTCGGCCATTGTTGCGGCACTAGTCTGACTGTAACGCACACTGTATGTCTAGTAACGTTAATTTTAAAAATCTAATTCAGCGGTTGCATTAATAACTAATGCATCTTTCATTAGCTGTCCAACCTGTATTTTTTTAGTCAATCTAATCGATAAATAATCGTAAACTTAGGTGCCTTTCCAAGATGGCGCCGGCCAGAATGCATGCCATGTTTTGACAGATTACATTGCATAACCACGATTTGTGATGCTAAATATGCACATTTTCGAACAAACTCTATATGCATTGTGTAATATGATGTTACAGGACTGTCATCTGAAGAATTCTGAGAAGGTTAGTGAAAAAATTAATATATTTTTGGTGATAACGTTATCGCTCTTTTTGCCTTGAATCAATGCTGGGTGATGTTAGCTCATGTGGTATGCTAATATAACAGTATATGTGTTTTCGCTGTAAAACACTTAGAAAATTGAAATATTGTCTGGATTCACAAGATCTGTGTCTTTCAATTGCTGTACGCTGTGTATTTAAGAAATGTTTTATGATGAGTAATTAGGTAATACACGTTGCTCTCTGTAGTTATTCTAGTCGCTTTGGTGAGTTTTGTGATAGTGGCTGCAATGGTAAACTATGATTTATACCTGAAAAATGCACATTTTTCAAAAAGAAACATATGCTATACCATAAATATGTTATCAGACTGTCATCTTATGAAGTTGTTTCGTGTTAGTGGCTATATATATCTTTATTTAGTCGAATTAGTGATAGCTACTGATGGAGTAAAAAACTGTGAGTAAAATAAAACTGGTGTCTTTTGCTAACGTGGTTAGCTAATAGATTTACATATTGTGTCTTCCCTGTAAAACATTTTAAAAATCAGAAATTATGGCTGGATTCACAAGAAGTGTATCTTTCATCTGGTGTCTTGGACTTGTGATTTAATGATATTTAGATGCTAGTATTTACTTGTGACGCTATGCTAGGCTATGCTAGTCAGCTTTTTTACTGTGGGGGGGGGGGTGCTCCCGGATCCGGGTTTGGGAGGAACTAGAAGTTAAAACACATTGCTTTGCATTGAAGGTCTACAGTAGCCTCAACAGCACTCTGTAGGGTAGCACCATGGTAGCCGGAGGACAGCTAGTTTCCATCCTCCTCTGGGTACATTGACTTCAATACAAAACCTAGGAGGCTCGTAGTTCTCAACCCGTTCAATAGACTTATTGACAACTTCCAGAGGATGTCCTCCAACCTATCATAGCTCTTTCAGCATGAACTGACGTGTTGTCCACCAAATCGAAGGATCAAATAATGAATCTAGTACTGAAAGCATAAACTACATCTAGCTAGCACTGCAGTGAGTAATATGGTGAGTAGTTGACTCCAAGAGAAAGACAATAGTTGAACAGTTTTGACAAATATTTTTTTTAATGAAGGAAAAGAAAGAGAGTAAAGGAGAGAGCTAGATATACTTTTTTGGTATTTTTTCACTTTCACTTACTTAGCTAGCAGCTAGCAAGTTTAGACTACTCAAACACCCGGTTCAAACAGAGAGGAGTTCTATGTTAGCTAGCTGACTATCCAACACTGGAACTTTTCCAAGTCAAGGTAAGCTTTTGGTTTTATTTATTTATTGCCACAGGGGCCTACCGGTGTAACTGTGAAACTGCTTGCTGCTGACTGTACACTGTACTGCATGATTGTAGCGGGTTTACTAACACGTTAGTTCTAGTTGCTACAGTATGTTGATGTTAATATTGTGACAACGACGTAGGCTGTGTATAGAGGTTAGCATTTATGATATGAAAGTTTGGCTAGGATAGGTTTTTTCGCCTGGTCACAGACTGCTGATGTGTTGTGCATTGAAGTCCACAAGCTAAGGGAAAAGGTGAGAATAGGAGAGCGCGTAGATACGACGTGGAATTATACAACGATCAAAGGGATCATGCTGTTTGTATGTGGCTGCTATGAAAGGGAACTACGCTCGAGTGTGATCAGGGGTGTATTCATTCTGCCGATTCTGTTGAAAAATGTTTCTTAAACGGAAGCAAACGAAAATAAACGGGGATAAACATACCAGAATTTGTCCAATAGACACTCTTGTTTGCAACTGATGACTAACGATTACACCCTAGATCAGCTAGATGCAGGCAAGAGTGTGCAACGCAGTATTGAACGCGTCAAGTGTCTGTCACCTTGATTACTCAAATATCTCTCGACCTTGTAAACTTTATTTCATAGGCTAGGTTGTAGCAACCTCATGGGTATAAGGAAATGTCAAGTATCATGTAGTGGCCTAAACCAGGGTTTCCCAAACTCAGTCCTGGTGCCTCCCCTGGGTGCACATTTTGGTTTATGCCCTAGCACTACACAGATGATTCAAATAATCGAAGCTTGATGATGAGCTGGTTATTTTAATCAGCTGTGTAGTACTAGGGCCGGGGGCCTCAGGACCGAGTTTGGGAAACCCTTGCCTAAAACTATCAATGTTACATTGAGCTGGGTGAAAGGAATATGAATGACAGTCATCCAATATGCTGCAATAGAAATAAGGCCATGCTCATAAAAAATATAATGGTCCTCATCTTAAACTGCACCCACTGCCACTGGAACTGGAGTACAATTATACACTTATAACTAAAGGTACAAAGGATGACCTTACAGCAGCGTTTCCCAAACTCTGTCCTCGGGACCTACACAGCCGATTCAAATGATCACTTGATGGTTAGTTGATTATTTGAATCAGCTGTGTAGGCAAAAACAAAAACATGCACCCCTTGGGGTCCCGAGGACTGAGTTTGGGAAAATCAAATCAAACGTTATTTGTCACATGCGCCGAATATAACAGGTGTAGGCCTAACCGTGAAATGCTTACTTACAAGCCCCTTAACCAACACTGCGGCCTCCCGAGTGGTGCAGTGGTCTAAGGCACTGCATCGCAGTGCTAGCTGTGCCACCAGAGATCCTGGTTTGAGTCCAGGCTCTGTTGCAGCCGGGCCGCAACCGGCAGACACATGGGGCGGCGCACAATTGGCCCAGCGTCGTCCGGGTTAGGGAAGGGTTTGGCCGGCAAGGATGTCCTTGTCTTATCGCGCTCTAGCGACTTCTGTGGCGGGCCGGGCGCATTCACGCTGACACAGTCGCCAGGTGTACAGTGTTTCCTCCGACACATTGGTGTGGCTGGCTTCCAGGATAAGTGGGCATTATGTCAAAAAGCAGTGTGGCTTGGTTGGGTCGTGTTTTGGAGGACGCACGGCTCTTGACCTTTGCCTCTCCTGTGTCCGTACGGGACAAGACTGTAACTACCAATTGGATACCACGAAATGGGAAGAAAAAAGGGTACATTTATTTTATCATAATAATAAAAAAATAAATAAAAAAATAGAGTTGATAAAATATTTACTAAATAAACTAAAGTTTAAAAAAGTTTAAAAAAAAGGAACACAATAAACTAACAATAACAAGGCTATATACAGGGGGTACCAATACCGAGTCCTGACTTACAGGGTACAAGTATAGCACATGTCAAACTCGGTGTCTGTGGGTTTTCACTCCTTCCTTGTACTTGATGAATTAAGGTCACTAATTAGTAAGGAACTCCCCACACTTGGTTGTGTAGGGCTTTTTTGAGAGGAAAAAAGAAAAACCTGCAGACACTAGGCCCTCCATGGAATGAGTTTGACACTCTTGAACTACAGTGACAACCTTTTATGAGTGGGTAATCCAATGGCCTGGAACTCATGGTTTACAGGCCACATTAGGCATGCAAGTCACATTATGTTGGCTTGCAAAGTGTGTGTAATTCCTATTGAAATCCAGCCAGTGTGGGGATATCCAACTATCACATTTTCTTGTCACCCTCAACATGTATTAAGAATGACTGGTTGGGAAAAACTAAGCCATGAGACTCCCTAAGGGTGCAATAAGCCCAAGTAACACATAGGATTAGTTTAGAAAATGTTTGTGGTTTTATATTTGCGGAGCATAAGATTCATTAATTAATCAATCATTCAATGTACATCCACAAACAGATATTGAAACAAACAATATGACAATGATGGGCGTGGTTTTGGTTCAAAGCGATGTGTAGGAATTTCAGGCACTTGTATTAGGGTGAAACTCTCAAAATAAGGCCTTATGATATATGTATGCTATTGTGTTAAAGATGATTTTTTATAATAACATATTTGCATAGGATGTCACTTGGTGATGCCCATAGGACCAAAAAAGGATGAATACAACAACCATGTCTCTGTCACTAACAAATACAGTCATGGGTGGTAACTATACAATTTACTCGAAAGACAAGGCACCCTGGGAAATATTGGAATAAGGATTTCCACTAAGCAGTGTGTTATTTTAACACTGTTCCACAGACTGAACACTTTCAGTGTTGATGTAACACTCTCAGTGTTCATTTGTTTATTCTCACACTGGAGAATTTGCTGTGTAGCTACAGGTCCTATCTAATTCATCTGCCAAGAAAGTTCTGGCATGTGTCAAGAAACTTATGATGCGCTTATGACACTGTCATGAAGGTTCAAATACTAGAATGTGTTACCCATCTTTAGAACTAATGCAGAATGAGGTCACGTATAGAAAGTTATGTTGCTTTAAATACTGTTTAAAAAAATATCAAGAAACTGCCTGTTCAACAAAAAAAGTATAACTGTCATAACACTGATAATAATTATTACAGCTAGCTCCACTGTTTTCAACCATACAGGGGAAGAAAACATGAACTTATTTGTCTCTTCCATCTGGATGTCAACATTGAGTTCAGGGATGTGCTGTACTATATGTTATTGCGTTAAATTAATTAAATAAAAAAATGTTAAACAACTGTTATCCGTTCAGAAAGTTGTTTCCTCCTCCACTCCCCCATGCCAGAGAGTCAGTCTGACAAGGCGTGATCCGGGGTCCCGGGGACATTGATCAGCGTCCACAAAGTCCCATGACTCTAGGGAGCTAATGGATCCCGTGGGCGACCCTGTGCCCTCGAAGGCGTAGGTCTTCAGGCAGTCAAATGGCGGCACGTAGGGGTCCTGATCTGCTTCATCCAGCCTGTCCATGATGAACTGTTTAAAGACATCGTCCTCGGGGCCGATGAGGAGGGAGTGGCGGAGAGACATCGACATTCTGATACTGGCTGCCACCTCCTCTCTGCGGAGCCTCCTGTCCCTCCTGCGGGGGTGGGGACGAAGGGGGACAGCGGGCTGACAGAATCCCCCCAGGTCACCCCCTCCGCCTCCTATTTCTCCGTAGTGCAGCACCTTCTCTGAGACCCCCTTAGGCAGCTCCAGCTCCTTCTCCGCTCTCCCCAGCCCCTCCAGCTGTTTCCTCCTGTGTCTCCTCAGCATCAGCATTACAATGCACAGCACTGGAGACACAAACCAACAGGAGATGATTGTGTGTTTTAAACACACATGCTGGCAAACTGAGAGAAGAGCATTTCAGGTCTGGATTAAGTATGTACACTCTTTAATGACAAGTAATAGGGCGGGCTTTGATTTTTTCTATTATTTGGGGTTAATGTGAAAATCTTTAAGGGGAAACATTGAGAGGAAACAATTGGGAAAATTAGATACAGATGTAGGATCTTAATTATTTTGTTGCTGAGATTTTCCAGGAAATGCAAAGTTGAAGTGTATTTTAGTTTTAAAAAGGCTTCTAAAGTTGGCAGTTTCCACTTGAAAATGTCAGACTTGCTTTCCCTAATGAAAAATGTATCAACCCCTACAACAATGTCCATTAAAGGTAGAAATATGGCGTAGACACAGAAAGTTAACAGCATAGTGGGTCAATTTCCGCAACAACTATGAGCATTGAAGTGCGAGGCTCAACTTCTCTGCTGTTTCAGTGGCCTGGCTACCATACTTTAAACAGCATAAAGTGAGCCCGTGCACATGCGCAGATACTGTGAGTGACTGTGTGAGAGTGAAGTATTGCATCTCGCTCATCTCAATAACTGTGGTGCTGCTCGTGGCAACTTAATTTCGCTGAGTCTACCTTTTATTATAATCTACACTGCTCAAAAAAATAAAGGGAACACTTAAACAACACAATGTAACTGCACATTTGTGGCCTGCTGGAGGTCATTTTGCAGGGCTCTGGCAGTGCTCCTCCTTGCACAAAGGCGGAGGTAGCGGTCCTGCTGCTGGGTTGTTGCCCTCCTACGGCCTCCTCCACGTCTCCTGGTGTACTGGCCTGTCTCCTGGTAGCGCCTCCATGCTCTGGACACTACGCTGACAGACACAGCAAACCTTCTTGCCACAGCTCGCATTGATGTGCCATCCTGGATGAGCTGCACTACCTGAGCCACTTGTGTGGGTTGTAGACTCCGTCTCATGCTACCACTAGAGTGAAAGCACCGCCAGCATTCAAAAGTGACCAAAACATCAGCCAGGAAGCATAGGAACTGAGAATTGGTCTGTGGTCACCACCTGCAGAACCACTCCTTTATTGGGGGTGTCCTGCTAATTGCCTATAATTTCCACCTTTTGTCTATTCCATTTGCACAACAGCATGTGAAATTTATTGTCAATCAGTGTTGCTTCCTAAGTGGACAGTTTGATTTCACAGAAGTGTGATTGACTTGGAGTTACATTGTGTTGTTTAAGTGTTCCCTTTATTTTTTTGAGCAGTGTACATAATAATTCCCATTTCCTGTTGCTGCAGGATTATTTCCTGCTGTAGCAAACTGCTTCATATTAAGATCCTACATCTGTACCATCATTTCTGCTAATACTGTAAAATAATCATCATTCATATTTCGCCTCATACAGTATCCAAATAAATAAATTCTTTAGTGTGCTTTTAAGCCTAAGGGAACTAGCGATAGCGGTAGTGGAGTAACCTCGTACAACCATCCGGATGTCTCGCAAGCAAGTACTGGAGCGCTAGTAGCGGAGTGCTTATTGAGGCTAGTATTGGAGTGCTTTTTGTATTGTTTTCATGGGGTATTGCACTCATGTGAGGGGATGTTAGCCCAGTAGGCATAGCTATTAATATTTAATGTGATGGGCATAAGGATTACCCAAAGCAACAGAGGTCATTATAAAGCTCTACACTATTGCAAACCCATCAATGTCCCATGAAGCATTGGTATTGATGCATTGCCACAAATAAGCACATTACTAGCTGAAAAGGGACACCATTATTTTTGCTTTGCTAAGCATTTAGAAGTTTGACATTTGTGTTAAGGGCACACTAGTGAGTTTGAGTAAATTATGACTGTTATTAATGAGAGTGGGATAAGTTTCAGAGATATCCAACTATATAGCCACACACTACATACTTGCCCAGTTGATTTGAAGTGGAACTGCACTAGCTCACACTAACACAACCAGTCTGTTGAAAAAGAGTCACTTGTAACTTGTAGATCTGAAACAGTTTATTTGAATCAGGATATGTTTCCATGTAAACACATTCAGAAAGAACCCATCATATGGGATCCAAAGCATTTTAATGCAATAACGCATAAAATAGAAAATACCAGATATACCCATTCCAAGAGTACAGTGTCACTGACCTGTGAGTGTTGCCAGGCAGACCAGGAAGCCAAGCAGGGTCTGTAGGCTGACCCCAATAGAGATGGCCAGGGCCTCCACCCCGCCTGTGGGGCAGTGTCCGGCGGGCTGACAGCTGCACACGCTGATGGTCAGGGTACTGGTGCTGGAGAGGGCTGGGGAGCCACTGTCCGCCACCACCATGGGCAGCAGGTACTGGGTACGGTCCCTACGGGTGAATGAGCTCCGCCGTGCCAGGATGCTAGCACTGTTGTCTGTGATGGATGGGAAGGTTTTATTTGAGGAGCGAACCTGATTTTAAAGCTTAAAACCTCTACAGGATCGGTGATTAGCATGAGGTTGTAAGTAACAAGATCATTTCCCAGGACATAGACATATCTGATATTGGCAGAAAGCTTAAATTCTTGTTAACTAACTGCACTGTCCAATTTACAGTAGCTATTGCAGTGAAATAATACCATGCTATTGTTTGAGGAGAGTGCACAGTTATGAACTTGAAAATGTGTTAATAAACCATTTAGGCACATTTGGACAGTCTTGATACAACAGTTTGAACCGAAATGCAATGATTCATTGGATGAGTCTAAAACTTTGCACATACACCACTGCCATCTATTGGCCAAAATCTAAATTACACATGGGCTGGAATAATACATTATGGCCTTTCTCTTGCATTTCAAAGATAATGGTACCCCCCCAAAAAATTAAAACGCATATTTTTTTCTTTGTATTATCTTTTACCAGATCTAATGTGTTATATTCTCCGACATTAATTTAACATTTACACAAACTTCAAAGTGTTTCATTTCAAATGGTACCAAGAATATGCATATCATTGCTCCTGGTCCTGAGCTACAGGCAGTTCGATTTGGGTATGTCATTTTAGGCTAAAATTGGGGGGAAAAAGGGTCCGATAGATATGTATGGTGTCCATTTTAGGACAGCATCACAGGTCTATGAAAGTTGCTTAAGACATGTGATGATGTCCTAATATGGAAACCATAAATATATAAGCTTGTCTATCTTTTCTTTCAGTGCATAGCAACACAGATGCTTAAGTGATGTCGGATTGTGTTCATAAATAGTTTGAATAACAGTTAGAGGATCTATCTGTACTTGACCTTGGTTGTCCCTGATGGTGAAATTAGGGTTGATGTGCATCTCAGGGACCATGGAGAAGTAGAAGTGGTGTCCCTCCACAGGGTCGTCCAGATCCACAGCGTTGATCAGCTGGATGAGCTTACAAGACACACAAACATAGCTGTCAGACCATGGTTCTGACTGACAGTGATTCTCAATGAGCATCGGAAAATACAAAATAGCATTGATAGTCCTACCTAGGGAATATCCCAACATTTATCTAAGACAGTCAATACAAGGTAACTGACAAACTAACTGAGATAGCCTGTGATTGTGATTCAGCATTGTCCTCTCCGGGATACAGCCTATAACCTGTACAGAAGGCAAATGTTGCATTATTCTCAGTTAAAATAGTGAGGGGTCCATCCTACCTCTCCTGACTGTGTGCCCTCACAGATATATGGCTGGTACTCTCTGGCAAGCATTGGCGCATTGTCGTTTATGTCCAGCACTTTGATGAACACCACCACAGATGAGGATAGATGGTTCTGCTCTGCAGTTGTCAAGATAGACATTTGTTGAAGTCCGTTGGACACATGTATCATAAATGCTTTGGAAAAGCTCTGTCACAAAAGCAGTTTAACGTGATAAATGTTACTGTAATAGTCACATCTCCTTGAATTACAACGGTGGCTCAAATCATCACTCAATCCCAAAGCAGAAGGGATATTGGACAAAATGAAAGCTATAAAAACAGTCTAAAGCGTTTCAGGAGAATTGAATATTGTACTTCCTTTGAGGCTAGTTGAAGATGGTTCAGTATACCAGTAAGCTATTGCCAGTCATAGTTCATCTTTGCCATCATAGTGGATTGATGTGCTTTTCTCTGTATTATCAATACCTTAATGTATTTTGTATGAATGAGAGAAATTCTCCTTACTTGTTTCCTTGGCATTTATGGTTAGATTGTGCCAGGCTGCTTCCTCACGGTCCAAAGGTTTCACAACAGTTACAGTCCCATTGTTTGGGTCTATTTTGAAAGCTTTTGTGATGTCGCTGCTTTTGTCAATGGAATATCTGGAAGAGAAATCACCAGGACACACAGTTAGCGAGCAATGCAAAGTGTTGGTTTCTCATAGCTGAGCAGACAAAGCACAGCGATTCCACCGAGAGATCCTTTGAGGAAACTGTTCATTTTTCTGTTTTTCACCGACACATATTCAACGGGCTCGAACAAAGCCCGGTATGACAGAACAGCAATAGAACAAAACAGTATGAAGAATTGTCGAGAATGATATTGTCAGGTGAATGTTTCTCAGAATGCTGTGTATCTGAATAAAATACCATTCCAAAACATCTGAGTAAAATCAGATAGATAGTGTTTTTTTCTCCAACTTGCCTTCCTGTGAAGGCCTCCAATAGAAGCTACAGCATACTGTGAGTGATATGCAGCACCTGCCACTCTTTAACACTGCTGGGCTACAGGCAACAGCCCTGTCTCCGCAGCAACGTGCCCCACTTGCAAATGACTCTCAATCTGAATTCCATATGCCACCTCATACGGCGCTTTATTACATTTCTAGCGTCCTCTGCGAGTCACTTTGTGATAATACCACAGCAATAGATAGAAAAGCCTGTGAAGTATGAAGAATAGCCATGATTTATTCAACAGGCCTCATTTCCTGCTAAAGTAATATGAGGTAAATATGACCATGTACGGGCTATCCACTGAAATCAAGGGTAAAAACAAATAAAATGCAGTCAGTAAGCACATTTCCATCCACAGTCATACCGTATAATCTTTTTCTTATCACAGGTGTAATGGAAACAGGAAGTGTCGGTATAATTTCAGAAATGTCGACAATTTGTTAGTTTGTCATGGTGTGATCTTTTGGTGTCGGGTAAAGTGAATTATGCGACAAATTGTGGAGGAAACGGTTAATTTGCATTCATGCGATGCTATGTTGTGTGGTCCTCAGACTACAACTTAGAAAAGCATGTACTGTTTATTAGGCTACAGATGAAATAAGTTCTAATGAATTTCACAGGGTGTTGATGTTCCTTTGCTATAAACATTGAGGGTCTTAATTTGTATGATGATGGTGCTTAGCTACCAATTAACAAATAAGAAAGATCTTGCTGTTATCCATCTCATCCAGTGGATGCTGCTGAGGGGAGGACTGCTCATAATAATGTCTGGAACGGAGCAAATGGAATGGCATCAAACACATTGAAACCATGTATTTGATACCATTCCACTAATTCCGCTCCAGCCATAACCACGACCCCGTCCTCCCCAATTAAGGTGCCACCAACCTCCTGTGATCAAATCATATAACCTAACCTGTCAAGTTTATCAGTGAACAGTTGTCTGCTATTAATTGCAATAGTTTGTCTGACACAGCCATTGATAGAGTGGAAAATGCAAATGTGGTACTTTTTTATGATGTTTTTTTTTTTATCTGCATGAAAATCTGTCGCAAATTAGATTGAAACCTAGCTAGTGACACTACTAGAAATATATTAATTGTTTTACTCCAAGGAGGCATCCGTCTACATGTGAACAGCTTAGACTGCTAAGTGCAACCTATGGCTGGGGTTAGGAGGCGGGACATCTGTCCAGGTTGTCCTATTTGACAGTCATGGAGGGTCACTTTACCTGATTGGGTTGTTGATTGCATCAGTGTCTCTGGCGCTAACGGTGCCAACCACGGTCCCGGCCACCATATTTTCCGGAACCTTCCACTCATAATCGGGTGCCATGAAGATAGGGGGCTCATCCACATCCTCGACGACGATCTTTAGGGTCGTCCTGTCCCGAAACTCGTTGTAGCTCAGAAAGCGGGTGTCTATGTGATCGTTGGCAGCCTCCGCAGCCATTACGAACCGTCGCTTGCTCTCATAGTCCAGAGGCTAAAAAAGTTTTAAAAAATCAATAACAGCTCTTTGTAGCTAAGCTCTTACTGGAAGGCACTTTTTGGTATGGAACAACTAAAAATACCTCTTTTGTTGATCGATTTTCCAGCAGTGTGATACAGTATGCCACTTTAGATTAATTGGCCAAAATATTATGAAGACATAACCATTTCACAAACCCTGAAAACCAGCACCCTGCTCTCTTCTTTCAAGTCCCCTTTCCCCCAATTCTATCAGATTGGACGAGGAAAATGCTTCATTCAAAGTCATTGAGCAACCAGCCGTGGTCTTGCACTTAACTGATGCAGTATTTAGATTGACAGTCAATGATGAGCCAATGATTTTAATAACAAGCCGATTTCAGCCCCATTCAATTCCCCTGTGTCTTGAATGGAATAAACAGCTTATCGAGAAGAACACAAAGTCTACTTTAAATGAATTGCACAATAGAGGAAAGGGCCATTCAAAGACATAAATAACCTAAAAATAAGTTTCTATAACCATAGACAATATGAAAAACAAATAGCATAAAGAAGTCAAAAGATGTAAGTACGGTGTCCATATTAGACCAGCATCACAAGGATGTAACACTTTGCATTGGTGGCTAAAGTACAGTAAAGTACAGTGTATTAACTATCTTCACCTTGGCCAGGAGGACCACTCCTTCCTGTGTGACTGGATCCGTTTGGATCTTGAAGGTGGCGCTCTCCTCCAGGTCCTTTAGGCTGTAGTTCATCCTGGCGTTGATGCCCACGTCACCATCGTCTGCCATGATCCTGCCCACCGTTGTGCCCACCACAGCAGACTCCAGAACAGCAAAGGTGTACAGGTCTGGGGAAACAAGAGCCCAAGGAGAGTCCAAGGAAATCGATGAATGGATACATCTGTTCAATTGATTCTGCTGCTACAGACAGATACAGTGTGTTGGAAAAGGAACATTTGTGAAAATGTATGACTTTTCACATTTTCACATGCCTGCAAGAAACTAATAAGGACTGTCCTTTTACTTATTGTATACCATGTTTCTAGGAGTTTCCTGTGAGGCTGAAGATGTGTGGCGATTAAGTTGTGAATAGCCAGTGAAGGGTGTCTGTAGTAGCGTGGAAAATTATAAACAGAAATCATTAGCGGTCCGTAGGAACCGATTGTGGTGAGGCATAGATAAGTCATAACAGGTGATGGGTCTATATAATCCTGGCCCAACTCTAATAAGATGATGAGAAAATGTGATTGTGTCTTTAAGGGAATCTATTTGGGTGACTGCCACAAGTTGTGGACGCTCAACAGACTACCCAAAACAAAAACAACAAACGACTACTCTCTGATAATAACTTTCAAAGGTTCCAAACCACCTTACACATCATTGTATTGGTCAGTGTGTGAGATATAAACTCATCAAAAAAAGAAACGTCCCTTTTTCAGGACCCCGGCTTTCAAAGATAATTCGTAAAAATCCAAATAACTTCACAGATCTTCATTGTAAAGGGTTTAAACACTGTTTCCCATGTTTGTTCGATGAACCATAAGCAATTAATGAACATGCACTTATGGAATGGTCGTTAACTTCTTGTGGGCAGGGGGCAGCATTTTCACATTCAGATAAATAGGATGCCAAAATTAAACTGCCTGCTACTCATCCCCAGAATATAAGATATGCATAGTATTAGTAGATTTGGATAGAAAACACTCTGAAGTTTCTAAAACTGTTTGAATCATGTCTGTGAGAATAACAGAACTTATGTAACAGGCAAAACCCTGAGGACAAACCATTCAGAATTTGTATTTTTGATGTCACTGTCTTTTAAATGAGTGTAGAGACACCAGATTTTTAATGGACTTGCTTGCAGTTCCTACCGCTTCCACTGGATGTCACCAGTCCTTGGAAATCAGTTAAAGTTATTCCTTTGTGTAGTGAAGAAGTAGGGCTATCGTAAATGAGGGTCACATGAAGTAAATTATTTGAGAGAGGCACGTTACGAAAAAAGTTGCGTCAGTTTGTTATCTTTTTGTATTGAACATAGATCATCCCGTCTTCAAATTGATCGATTATTAACGTTTAAAAATACCTAACGTTGTATTACAAAAGTAGTTTGAAATATTTTGGTAAAGTTTACATGTAACTTTTGATATATTTTGTAGTGAAGTGGCGAAAGTTGGAAGCTGTGTTTTTCTGGATGAAACGGTCCAAATAAATTGACATTTTGGATATATATCGACGGAATTAATCGAACAAAAGGACCATTTGTGATGTTTATGGGACATATTGGAGTGCCAACAAAAAGGTAAGGCATGATTTATATTTTATTTCTGCGTTTTGTGTCGTGCTTGCAGTGTTGAAATATGCTTCTCTCTTTGTTTACTGTTGTGCTATCATCAGATAATAGCATCTTATGCTTTCGCCGAAAAGCCTTTTTGAAATCTGACATGTTGGCTGGATTCACAACGAGTGTAGCTTTAATTTGGTATCTTACATGTGTGATTTACTGAAAGTTTGATTTTTATATCATTTTATTTGAATATGGCGCGCTGTATTTTCCCTGGCTATTGGCCGGTGGGACGATTGCGTCCCACCTGTCCCAGAGTTAAGACACTAACAGCTTACTGACAGTAGGCAATTAAGGTCACAGTTATGAAAATGTAGGACACTAAAGAGGCCTTTCTACTGACTCTGAAAAACACCAACACCAGGATGGCAACAACAACTGCCCGAGTTACACCAGGAACGCACAATCCCTTCATTAGTGCTCAGGCTGTCCACGATAGGCTGAGAGAGTCTGGACTGAAGGATTGTAGGCCTGTTGTAAGGCAGGTCCTCACCAGACATCACCGGCACCTTCAGTCCAGACTCGTCTTCACTGACGAGTCGCGGTTTTGTCTCACCAGGGGTGATGGTCGGATTCGCGTTTATCGTCGAAGGAATGAGCGTTAAAGCGAGGCCTGTACTCTGAAGCAGGATCGATTTGGAGGTGGAGGGTCCGTTATGGTCTGGGGAGGTGTCTCACAGCATCATCGGACTGAACTTGTTGTCATTGCAGGCAATCTCAATGCTGTACGTTACAGGGAAGACATCCTCCTCCCTCATGTGGMACCATTTCTGCAGGCTCATCCTGACATGACCCTCCGGCTTCACAATGCCACCAGCCATACTGCGCATTCTGTGTGGGATTTCCTGCAAGACAGGAATGTCAGTGTTCTGCCATGGCCAGCGAAGAGCCTGGATCTCAATCCCATTGAGCACGTCTGGGACCTGTTGGATCAGAGGTTGAGGGCTAGGGCCCTTCCCCCCAGAAATGTCCAGGAACTTGCAGGTGCCTTGGTGGAAGAGTGGGGTAACATCTCACAGCAAGAACTGGCAAATCTGGTGCAGTCCATGAGGAGGAGATGCACCGCAGTACTTAATGCAGCTGATGGCCAAACCAGACACTGACTATTACTTTGATTTTGACCCACCCTTTGTTCAGGGACACATTATTCAATTTCTGTTAGTCACATGTCTGTGGAACTTTTTCAGTTTATGTCTCAGTTGTTGAGTCTTGTTATGTTCATACAAATATTTACACATGTTAATCCAGGGTAGGTGGGACGCTAGCGGCCCACATCCAGTGAATTTGCCGAGCGCAAAATTCTAAAATACTCAATTCAAATATTTAACATTCTTGAAAATATATGTGTTATACATCAAAATACAGCCGACTTGTCAGATTTGAAAAAGGTTTTACGGCGAAAGCAAACCATGCGATTATCTGAGGACAGCGCCCCGCATACAAACACATGAAAATCATATTTCAACCAGGCAGGTGCGACACAAAAGTCAGAAATAGCGATGTAAAAAATGCCTTACCTTTGATGATCTTCTTCTGTTGGCACTCCAAAAGGTCCCAGTTACATCACAAATGGTCCTTTTGTTCGATAATGTCCTTTATATCATACAAACTCAGTTTAGCTGGCGTGCTTCAGTCAAGTTAATCCACCCATTTTCCCTCCATCAAAATGCATACAAAATGAATCCCAAACGTTACTAATAAACTTTTCCAAACAAGTCAAACAACATTTATAATCAAACCTTAGGTATCCTAATACGCAAATAAACGATAAAATTTAAGACGGAGAATCGTTATTGTCTTTACCGGAGAAAAATACCAAAGAACGCACTTTCTTCCACGCGATTGGAATCACGACAGCCACAATGGGAGCCACCTAGAAAAACTACAATTTCTGGGTCATTTTTCCAAAAACCAGCCTGAAACTCTTTCTAAAGACTGGTGACATCTAGTGGAAACCCTAGGAACTGGAATCTGGGAGGACTTGGCCTTATAATTAAAGTAATAACCATTGAAAAAAGTGGTAAGTGGAATTATTTTTTGGGGGGGTGGTTTGTCCTCTGGGTTTTGCCTGATATATATATATATCATATCATCAGTTCTGTTATACTCACAGACATTAATTTAACAGTTTTAGAAACTTTAGAGTGTTTTCTATACAAATATACCAATTACATGCATATCCTAGCTTCTGGGCCTGAGTAACAGGCAGTTTACTTTGGGCATGCTTTTTATCCGGATGTCAAAATACTGCCCCCTACCCCAGAGAGGTTAAGTTTGCTGAAAATAAACACAGTTGACAGTGACAGTTCTTTTTTTGCTGAGTTTATAAGTTATAAACTTGTAAGAAACTATTTGAAACATACTCTATCTCAAATAGCATAAGAAGATTTAGAAAAAAAGAACGTCGTACTTTGTTAAAAGTGCTGTCCCTGTTTTCCCATTTGAGAGAAATTGATTTCTTCCCTTGGCATTCATTTAGAGAGGTTTATCTCAGAGGAAGCCAGGTTTGTTTCCAAAGGTCATGACAAATGTCCTTTCATGTGTGAATGATTAAATTCATCCAGCGGGCTCACAAACAGACACACACACACGCAGCCGCGCCACACACACACACACGCACTCGCAGGCACACACGTTCTCTCAGAATATACATCTGCTTGTGTGTTTAAACTGCAGTCTACAACAAGGAGTAAGAGCAGAATACAACTGTGTCATGCAAACTGAAGAGGCTGAAAATACTCATACTCCTTTCCTCTTTTGTGATGTGAATCAGCATGTGCGAGAGGATTGGAAGTGGCACATTGACTCTGTGGAAGTGACTGATGTGACTCACTGTGCTGGAAGGTGGGTCCGTTGTCATTGACGTCCGTCAGGCTGATGGTGACAGTGGTGGAGGCAGAGTAACCACCGCTCAGTCCCAGCATATCCTTCACCTGCACCACCACCAGATACTGGTCCCTAGCCTCCCTGTCCATGTTGGCCATTTAGGTCATGATTATGCCTGCGGGGGGGTTAAAGATTGTTGACACTGAACTTGACTTATTTTGATGCATTCATGGACCCACGTGAATGTCTCTACAGTATATCTCTCAACTATACCTGTCTTGGGTTCCACAGAGAAGTAGGGCTCCCCCAGTAGGATAGAGTAGATGAGCTTGGCGTTGTTTCCAAACAGCGGATCGTCAGCATCTGTGGCTGTCACCTGGGCCACAGTGGTCCCTGTGGGATAGGAGAGGATCACACAGGCAGGCTTGGCTAAGGTTGCAGCCTCCCAGCCCCCCTCCAGCAGCCAACGGGGAAATAAAGTGATTATGCCACGGTCCCACAGGGTATGTCTGTCTGGCTCAGGGGTGCAGAAGGAGATGTAGTAGGAGAAAGGGATGGGGCTGGGTGCCCGATGCTCACTGTGGCCTTTCACTAGGCACCAAGGCTGAGCAGGTGTGCCTGACACTCTTTCCAACCCCCTCCGTGACATTGCTCCCTATCATTCTCTCTTCTCGTTTCGCTCTCTCCACCACTTTACCACTATCTTTCTCTCTCTGTCTTTCAGTCTACATGTCTCTGTTTCTTCTAGCGCTCTCGCTCTCTCTCTCTCTATCTCTTAGCCGGAGTGTTACTTCCTGTATTCTCTATGACCAATTCTGTTTCTCAGTGTCTCCACCTCTTCCCCTTTCCTCTCTTTTCCTCTCTTTCTTTTGCTCTCTCTCAAATTCAAATGCATTATGATTTATTACAAGAAAGATATTATTCTGCAGAACAGATTACATATAAATTGAAATGGTAATGCTTGCGCTATGAAATGGCACTGGTAATAACATTATTTAAGTAAAAATAAATCATATGAGCGATTTATAGGTATGATACCTAAACCAATACTTTCATATTCCTGAAAGGGGCGACAGAGGACAGCCATATACCCTTCCCTTTAGATTCTTTCTTAATTTGAAATGAGATGTGATGAAACAATTTATTCATGTAAAATGCTCTTCAAGGTACATTTCAAACCTGTATGAAATCCCATGTACCATGTGAGGGACTTCAACAACTCACAATCTTCAGGTGCTCAGTAAAACACAATATATTTTATCCCTCAACTAAGATTTTCCATGATCCAAATGCATAATTTGAATGTATTCATTTCAAATGCTCTTCAAGGTACAGGTGCAGGTGACTTTAAATCGGAACTTCAGGTGCTCAGGAAAACACATCAGATCTAAGATTTCTCATCATCCATATATGTAAATGTATGGACTTTGCGAGTGGCCCCTCGAAACTACGCTACGCCACTGATAAAAGGAGAGGAAAGTAATCTTTCATATTTGATTGTTGTTTTATCTAGCTGACAAGATGATAGAGCTTTTTTACCAGGCTTTGAAACAAATCAAAATACCAGCCTATCCACCCCTGGTCAAACACTGTATTTCGAGACATGAAAATACATTTTAGATAACCAGCTTTTTCTAACAAATGCAGCTTCCACTGAGATATACAAGAAGAAGAAAGAAAGAAAACAAGGCAATGTATTGTATTCCATTGGCGAGCATTAGGACCAAAACATAATTCCTGCAGTATGATACAGCACTGCAGCTGACTAATCAAGACGTGTAATTAAATCAATGCCTGGTTAGACATGGAAAATAGAGAAACATGCATCTAAAAACCTCCAATTAGAATTGATGTTCCAATGACCAAGTCCAAAACTATTGAATGTGTCTTCCTCTGAAATGTCGAGCTTCGGTCATGTCTAGGACATTGTAGGATGACTTAATAGTTGTTCTAAAAGAATTTAGGGAATGTAGAAACCCAGCTACATGAGTGGAATGGGAACCGGCGCAGAGGAAGGCTCGGGCCTTGGAGCGGGACTGAGCGCCGTGCCTGGGCTGGGCACTGACGCAGAGGAATGCTCCTGCCTTGGAACTGAGTTGGCCGCCGTGCCTGGACTGGGCATTGGCGCAGAATAAGACTCTGGCCTTGGAGCTGGACTTGGCACCGGCGCAACAGAGGGCTCCGGCCTGTGGACCGTCGTAGGAGGTTCCGGACTGTGGACCGTCGTAGGAGGTTCCGGACTGTGGACCGTCGCAGGAGGTTCCGGACTGTGGACCGTCGCAGGAGGCTCCGGACTGTGGACCGTCGCATTAGGCTCCGGACTGTGGACTGTGGCCGGAGGTTCCGGACTGGGGACCGTCGCCGGAAGCTCTGGACTGGGGCCCGGAAGCTCTGGACTGGGGACCGTCACCGGAAGCTCTGGACTTGGGACCGTCGCCAGAGGCTCTGGACTGTGAATCGTCGCCGGAAGCTCTGGACTGGGGACCGTCGCCAGAAGCTCTGGAGTGGGGAGGCGCACTGGAGGCCTGATGCGTGGGGCCGGCACATGTGGCACCGGACTGGTGAAACGCACTTCAGGGCGAGTGCGGGGAGCAGACACAGGACGTACCTGACTGGGAAGGTGCACTTGAGGGAGAGTGCGAGGAGCAGGCACAGGACGTACTGGGTTGTGGAGGCYCACTGGAGACCTGGTGCGTAGAGCTGGCACAGATGGTGCCGGAACGATGACACACTCCGCACGGTGAGTGCGGGGGGCTAGCACAGGACGTACTGGGCTGTGGAGGCGCACTGGAGACCTGGTGCGTAGAGCAGGCACACGTGGTACCGGACAGATGACACGCACCTCAAGGCGAGTGCGGAGAG